>NC_046184.1:28593343-28595843 GCF_011004875.1 Balearica regulorum gibbericeps
CTGGCTGTGCATACAAACTTCACTTGCTACTCATCAACATCAGCAATTTATGGCCAGATGGTTATAAATTTACATTCTATAAAATTTTAGAGGATGTTATTTTTTCCACTCAGTTTGTTAATTAAGTTTCAGTCTTTTTATTTCCTCAAACATAACAGTTCAATTTTTTATTAATGATACAGTATCATATTCTTTCCTGTCTCTTAGTGCACCTACTCAGCAGTACCGAGAAAACTTTCATGAAATGAAAGTAAAGCTTTAGCAGACACCCAATCTAGAAAACTTAAGGGTTTTGATCTTTATTTTGCGCTCCCAAGGCAAACTAGCAATGGACAGGGAGTTGTTCATAGAAAACAAATAGCAGAATGAAATTTCCCCTTTAACAGTTATTTTAAAAACCTTTCCCTTCTCATTTTAAAATAATACAATATGCTGTGCTTAATGTGCTACAACTTGCTTCCATTCAGAAAAAGTGTCTCTCTCACTCTCATCATTCTTATGCTGTAATTAACAGTACCAAGAAAGCTAACATTAAAATCCTGAAGAATGTAGCTCTGCTCAATTAGAGCAATTCACGGTCTTGAAAACAATTTCCTAAGCGGAAGAAAATTCAAGAGGCAATAACCAAAACCCCCAGATATTTCTGTATATTTGGCAAAATAAAATTCTGCCTCAATTCATAAGTGTGACTTACATAAAATAAATCTGACAACATTTGTTAAGCATTTGTAATAATACCAAATGCACTCAAAACAATATGTGCTATGAAGCTTGATATATTTTAAACAGACCAATTTAACAAGCAACGAATTTCAAACACACTTAATTCAAATAAACACTCTGTAACACTGAGGCTAGTTCACGTCGCAATATTTCGGATGAGTACCTATGCTGAGTTGTGTATTTTATGCAGGTAATGTGTGTAGAATAGCAGTTCAAATATTTACATATACAAAACATAGGCGAAAAAGGTCTTTAGGAATCTGTTTGTGTATACTTTCCCTCCTAGGACTTTAAGGTAAGCAGCAAGGGTTAAGATTTGAGTAAACATACAGGGCTAAATTCTGCTCTGCACCCATTCAACTTTATTGACTTCTGAGTAGTTTCATGGGGATATAAGAGAGCAAGATTTGAGTTGCCATGTGCATAAGGCAATGTCAATAATCCTGTCTAATATCTAGTTAGTATTAAGTTTATAAAACGGTCTTTGTTTATTTCAGTTAGGGTTTATTGGCACTGCATACACAGAGAGTTTGTGGGGTAAAATGTCAGCCAAAATGTTTAGGTTTTGGGTTTCTTTTCTCTCCCTGTTTAGAGAATCGCACTGAATCTTATTTTGGTTGTTGTTTATGTGTTTTGCTTTGAGAACTTGGGACTGCTTCCCTAATGGAATAAGTACTATACAGGGCTTTTCCCTCAGAAATGAGCACCACTGTATTTCCTTTTATAACTTGATGAAGGGAACAAACCACAAACATAGATGTGAAATATTTACCTATGTGATAATGCTCCACACAAACAAACAAAAAAACCTACCCCTATTTACAGTAAAATGTAATATTTATTGAGCCCAGGCCATTAGGGTAATGATACAAAGAACTGAAATATATGTACCGTGCTCCCTTCCATTTAACGTATTAACGCTGTCACCATTATCAGGATGCAGCAGTTTCAGTGCAGTCAGAAGGTGGCTCTAGTGCTTTAATTTTGCTACTTTGCCTACCATAAGATCCAAGGAGTAGCAATTACTTTTGTGCTACATTTTTTTTTCAATTTAACTGATGTTCCAACTGGAACACAACATTTGATTTTATATATCAAACAACTTCACATTCACGGAGATGTGCACACTCACAAATTTTCTGCTTTTTAAGGTTCAGCTGACTAGATGACAAAGAAAAACAAACCAAAACAAATAAAAAAATTAAAATATTAAAGTTACAGCTGACACCTCTGAAACACTTCCCATCAACACACCGAGACACATGCAATCCCTTCCACTGTGATACAATGAAGAAATCAGAACTTCCCCCCCCCTCTATTCTGGCAATTCAACCCTTGCTATCTCTGTGGTGGCTATTGGGGCGATTCTTTTGGGATTGAAGTCACTTCAGGTGTATATATGCAGATTAATCAGCCTTTATATACACGAAACACAGAGGGAACGTATGGAGGGGAGACGGTCATGCCTGGCCAGATTAGAGAGCTGCGGCTCGCTCCCCTTCCCAGCGTGGCAGTTGTGCCTCCTTCTGATGGGTCACAGCCATTAAACGCACAGCAGCAGAGGATCTCCCCACCGGCTTGCCCCTCTTACTGCTTGCTGGTCCTCCTCAGCCTGGTCGGTATTCCCGTCTTGTGTCCCCGCTCCTGATTGCCTCCTCCAAGGTGGCCCGGGGAGCTCGCCTGCCTGCTCTCAGGCAATCCCAGATGTGAGACAGCTGTGACACAGCCTCATGCTCTGTGGAAAGTTTTACACCACTCTTACACTTTTTTCCCTCTT
>NC_046184.1:28600843-28625843 GCF_011004875.1 Balearica regulorum gibbericeps
TGCCTGAGAAAACGTAATTAACATCACAAAAACTGTCTTCCCTTTGTGCAAGAGAGGTCTCTCCTGGTTTGTGCTTCATCTGAAGAGAAGAAGGAACTACATTGGCTAAGAGTGTTTGGCAAGCAGAGGAAGTGGAAAAAAATCCTCTACCCTCTCCCCACAGCAAAAATCACAGAAAGAGATAAAAACCTAGGATCTACTCTCTCCCTCCTCTATGTCTGATGTGTAAAGATTCCGCACTAGAAGGAGAAGAGCCCAAACTGCTGAATGGGAAATAGGGACAAAAGGCAAATAGAAAGTAGCTTCGTGCACTGTGCTGGTCATTTGAGAAGAGTAAGGTTTAATTCTTGGTATGCGTCAGGGAGTAAGAAGCTAACAGTGCTGATGGAGGACTTTTGCAGAGAATTCTTGAATGACTATCCCGCTTCCAGGTTACTGCTGCCACGCAGAAGAGAGCACCATGTCAAAGCCAGGAAAAGAGTTTAGACAGTGTCTCCTCTTTCCTAGTATGTCAGGCGCTAGCAGACAGTATCTATTTGGAGCTCATCAGAACAAAAAAGACAGGGAAACGTGGCTGTAAATATGTAAGCAACTAAAATACTAAGAGAAATATGTTAGGACTGGAAATCAGCTTGATTCGGTGTTTAAAAGTAAGAGTTCCAGTGTTTGCTTGACCCATCGCACTCCTTCCCACTGGCCAGCAGAGGAGAGAAAAAGGCGAAACGAGGGTGAAATAATAATGTGGAGAGAATAGGATGACTGAAAGGGAGAACAAAGCAGGAGAATAACAACGGAGTAAGAAGGAAACAGGAGAGAAAGGTTTTCGGGAGTGTTGAGTTTGAAAAAGAGGATTGAGAGGATTAAGAGTAAAAAAGAAGAAAATTCTAATATCCTAGAAGGTAAGAAAGGAGAACAAAATAAAAATGAATTATAATTACATGACAATATAGGATTTTCCATATTAGATCACACCGTTAGTCCATTAAGTTGTATATCCTGATTGTAGCAGTGGAATGAGGGATTAAAGAAAGATGAACAAAACATTAAGAATGCATCCATCCAACCAAGTAAAGGAGAGAATGATTTTCCTGCCCTGCAGTAATCAGTTTGCATCCCAAAGCAAAAGACTGGGTTAGTATTAACTAGACTGGGTTAGTATAACTGGGAAATATTATTCATGAACATAAAATTATACGAGTTTGTTTGTTTGTTTTTAAATTAAACCAGCCATTTTACTTGGCTAGATGAGGTCCTGCATCAGTGAATCCCTTGAGCTGACTGTCCTACTAGTTGCACTAACTTGCCTTTCTTCTCCTGAGAGTGTAATTGCAGAGGCATCAAGTAGTCTGTATGTTATAGCAGATACCACAACAGAAAAGTTTTTATGTCCATTTCCCTATTTCCCTATCTTGTCCTGCTCCAACAGCTTCAATTTTATTTCTTAATGGGTCATCATCAGCTTAAATTTCCTCTTTTGAAAATAACATCCTCATGCATTCTGCCTGGGTGTTTAACTTTGCTTTGAGGTCTGCCTGATGATGATCCCCAGCCTGGATGGTGTTTTACAGGTTTTCCTTCTGAGCAGCCATCTGCAGAAGAACACAAATAACTCAGAATGGTTAATGTGACCTTTCCGAAAACAACTTATCTGCTGGTTCCTGGTGGAGTGTAGAGAATGAAGACAAAACTTGGGACCAAGTGTCCCTAGTCAGGAAGGAAAGCAAGTGGTTTGAAAGCTACTTTTCACCATGATTTAGAAAAGAAAATTCCCAGATTCTTCCACCTGGGAAATATGGATATGAATTTGTTACCGAGCACAGGAAGTTTATAAAAATATCCAGGCTGGACAGAAGGTTATGTGAGCTGCTCAAAATGGAAAACAAAAATAATGTTGCCAAGAGAGCAGTTACCTCGCAGCCTGAGAATTCACAAAAGGTGTTACCCGGTAGAGTATGGCAAAGCATTATGAGTCCTCTTCTCTCCAAAACCACTAACTAGGATCATCTGGGATTATTGTTTTCACCTCCTTTCTCTGCTATTGGTCATTAAATAAATGCTTTTGGGGGGAAATACATATTTTTTTGCTTTTTTAAACAGTGACATATTGCATTACTACCTAATCAATTTTATCACTCTCTATCCAAATTACAGAGACCAACACAGCTGCCTTCCTTCCACAGCCTTTTCTGTGAGACCATGAAAGCGACTGTGGCTGCATTACCATACTAGTGCAAGTGTCTTAATGAATCCCAGAAAGCGTAAACATAGCTTCTCAAACTGTCTGAAAATTAGTGAGTGACAACAAAATGCAAAACCAGAATCAAAAGTAACCGTCTGCTTGATATTTTCAGTGTCTAAAGCAAAACCAAGAGAAAGCATCTTTTGATTTTTTTTATTTTTTTTTTTTTTTTTAAATTGGAAGTCTGAAGCTAACACAGTATCATCAAATTCATTCATGCTCAGTTCTCTCCTCCCGCTCTCTGGGTGCCCCTGGTTTGTTTCCGTGTTAGGGTTAGAGGAGCAAACTGTGTGAGAAAGCACTGGATTTGTTTTTATGAAAAAGGCACCTATTACCTTTACTCTCACTTTCTTGGCAGCAGAGAGGCAGCTCCATGTCACAGGCGTGGTTTTGTAACAGGAAGATATACAGAGTGAGAGAAGATAGTGTAAATGAGAGATGGAGAGAGACAGGAAAGAACGCAAGGGGGTTACAGTAAATGTCTCTATAATATTTCAGCAAAATATTCTGTCTTTTAAGTGCTCAGTAGCTTTGGTTTTATGAATGGAGAGAGTAAAAAAGCACTTGTGAATAGTAAGAAGCATATTTTTTTGGCAAAAAACGTAATTTCTACTTTTCCACTTTAAAGTTGGAGACTCTCCGAACAAACATTTTGTGAACTAGGCTTAAAATTTTTTAGTTTTCAGGCTTAAAACAGAAATGTCTTTTAACATTTACAGGTTTGAGTGTCTTTTAAAGTGCAAATTACTTTTTTGCTAATATCAAAATGACAGCCTCAGGAGCTTTTTTAAAAGATGGGACTGCAGCAAATAACGCGCAAGCTTCCCACGCTGTGCTGTCAGAAGGCCTCCATGCCATCTTACAACACCCTTGCTATTTCTGCCCTGACCCTCCTTCAAGCAGGAGCTGACAATCCTGCTAAATCATGTGGTAGGTTAGTGATGTGGGAAAATGTCAGCATGTGATTACAATAAATCTCCAAACTCTGTTTCACTTTATGTGACCCGTTCAGGATGCAAATTTAGAAGCACAATGCGGTGAAGATGGAGGAGAGATGTGAGGATTGCACATTCCTGGGTTAGCCTGACACATGGAACAGGGGTCAACTCAAGGGATGTATGTTCCCTCTGCGTTTTGCATTGGGGATGGAGGGGAAAGAGAAAAGAAACTTCAGTTTGTGGCAAGGGCTTCAAGGAAGTCCATGGGAAGAAGCCGAACTAAGAGGAAATAGAGGCTGCCTCAATCTCCTGTTTGATCAGCAACTCGCGTTTGAAGGGCAACTCCAGAAGTTGCTTCTGATGGTGCTGAGGGTTGCCATTACCATCTCTTCCCCAAAGGAATTTCTACCTCTGGCTTCCTAATTTCATCTTAATTCCCATGTCTGGTGTATATAAGTAAACTAAATAAATATAGTTCAAGTTCTCTACTGGATTTCACTGAATTTTCTTTGTTAAAAGAGGATTGCTTAGAAAACTTTTTCTTTAAATCGTTAATGTGTCAGTTATGAATATATACTTAGCTAATGGTGAGAGGTACCCACGTTGCTGTGAAGACTGTCAGATATTATATCGTTTGAATTTCCATGTATATTAATTTCAGCCAAACCTTCTCAAGCCTGTTCCCCCTCTCAGGCATTTGAAGCCAAGCTGTGCAATCTGCAGAGCCCCAGACATCTGAAAGTACCTGGGGTGGGTCACGGAGGCAGAAACAGTCAAATGTAAAGCTGGTCTCATCTAGCAATGACTAGTAAGGTTTCGAGCCCTAAAAGAAGTAGCAAAGTAAGCAAACTGGGAGCCTGGGTAGGATGGACAGGCAGATGGATACAGCCAGAGCGGCTGTGTAGGACGTGGGGACCCACCTGCCCTGTACGATGAAACCTCTGTACGGTCAGCACAGATAGACCGAGGTGTAGGAATTAAAGGACCATCTAGATGGTGGTGAACACACCTGTCACTGAGCAGCTCCCTGGGGGAGAGGAATGTGTTCCTTGGTGGGACACAGGCAAAAGAAGCCTTTCCTTATCTCACCCGTGCTAAGTTGTATTTGTGTTTGGGCTCCTTTGGCCTTTGGAGAATAAAAGGCATCTCACATACTGTGCTACCTTCTGTCCCAATTTATGTGTACTGCAAATATTTTTTTAATTCAGTTGCAGGTCTGTTCAGGAAGTGAATAGTGTGTTTTGTTTTTAAATCTAGAAGCTACATGCTATAAAAAATAAAATAAAATACAGCACCACAGGGAGCCCAGCTGCCACATAGAAAGTTGATCTCTCTAAAACCCTCTGGCCTGAAAGAAAAAAATTAGTTTAGACATTTTTATGGGATTTCTCCAGCTAAAGCCCACCTTCAAATCCCACTTAACTTAGTATGTTTACATGTGTCAAATTTTCATTACATAATAAACAAAAACATGTGTACAAATGCGAAGAAACTAAAATCAGATGGCTGGTCGACTGCAGGGAACTGTGATTATTCAATTCCCTGCTGATATCTTTCCAGAATGTCACGTCCAGCTGCAAATTTTGGCAACCTATAACCATTTCACCATCCTCAAACAGTTCTTTGTATTAGACAAAATTGCCTTTTCTTCTGCAACAATAGAGACTATATATTTTTTAGAGTTGGATAGCTCTAAAAGACCAATACCATTTCTAAATATCACTGAATTTCACTGTAAGATGTTGTTATTTTTTGTAGTAATTTAGAAGACCCATTTAGATCTTCCCATTTACGGTAGTATCAAATTAATCAGTATCATAATTATACTGATTCCTTTTCCACATGCTATTACTGGAAATGGTCACAACCATACAAGACACTTCTGTGAGACTGGATCTGTGGATACAACATAAACCTCACCAGCTACAGGGGATGAAGAACATGCAAATGGCCAAGTGATGCACGAAAGTAATACACAGCTCCTGGCCTGCAAAGACAAACACAGAACCAGCAGCTGGAGCTGCTTAACTAGGGGAATGGGGCAGGGGGGGCTAGATAGAGGGAGAGAAGGGCTTTTGGGAGCAGTCTGATGCAGAAAAGGCTGACCTCATCCTCCAGCTAAGGAAGCCAGTTCTGCATCGGCAGGGTACAAAAGGGTAAAGGAGTGACAAAGCTAGGCTTAAAACATCTCAGGCATCAATCGCTCTTATTAATGTAGGTCACTGGATAATGTCTCGTTCAACAGATGTGAAAGTGGCAAATCTCACAAGTCTAAAAATCAGCCGGTCAGTATAAATACTACGCAAACAGAGAAACTAAGTTACTATCAGACTGTCCTACTGCAAAGGCCATCCTTTTCTGAAGCAGGGAATTTCAGCATCTCGGTTTATTTCTGAGAACTTGGTACAAACATCGGGGAAGGTTAACAGCACTGAAGTAATTCTGTGACTCACAACATCTTCCATTGCACCTCATGTTCAGTAACAGGTAAACTGCTGGTGTGGAATATGCTTGTTCTGCAGCTAAACACAGAGATTCAGGTAAGAAGAGTTCTTTGCAAAGTGGCTTAACCATTTCTAAGACTCAGGAAATACTGGGAGATTCTTTTGCCTCTATCCTATGAAATGGAGACCAGAGACTTGCCTCACACGATTGCCCTGGAGTCAGAAAAACTTGATGCATATTCACAGTTCTAACTGGGTCTTGACCTCTTGGGAATTTTGAAGACAGTAAGAGTACAGAATTCATTTTTCTATAATTTTAATATGCAGTGAGCACTGTCCATCTCTGAGGGTGCCTGTTTGCAGTAGGGTGAGACAAACACAAAGCAACAACAATGATTCCTCTCAGGCTTACGGTAACAGAGTAAAACTTTCCTTGCAGTACTTCTTTCCCCTGTCTAAAACCACCAATGTTCTGCCAAAATTATCCCGGTACCCAATGTACAAGATCTTGATGAGCAGATTGTGATGAGGCAAAACAGTCAGAGATTTGGCTAAAAAAGGAAGTGTTCTAGAATTCCTTGATCATCTCATCAAGACTCCGGGTAAAGGATAGATGGTGGAGCTGCCTTAACAGGACTGTCAAAATATCTCAGAGAAAATCTTCCTCAAAAGGATATTAACAAAACTAAGCAGTCATTGGTAAAATTGACAACTCTGTCATGGATTAGAAACTAAAAGACAGAAAACAGAGCAGAAATAATGTATAAAATTTCAGCATCACAGAAAGTTAATATTTAGTATCTCAAGTTCCCTGATTGGGCATATGATGCTGACAGTCCTAGTAGCAGTATAAAAAAAAAAAAAGGTGAATATTAGTATAATCAAACAACAGATATGAATTTATCACTCCAGATAAAAGCTGCACATTTAGATAAACATGCACACATTTTTTATTCATGTTTACATGTAGGGTAAGACAGACCCCACTTCCTAGCCTCTGCCTGCAGGACTAACTAAGCCATTTCATTTGCATGTAGAGATTTAATTTAGGTTTTGTAAACAAAACTGTAAATTAGAAAGACTGAAAAACACACTGCTATATCTACTGCATGTCCTCAGGGCCTTAAGAAAGAGAGATGATTTCCACAAATCATCTGCAAAGAATCTTGTTTTCCTGGAACAAAATAATTCTATGCACCATTTTATGATACTTGAAGAAAACCCTAAGCTCCTGTTGCAAGTCCTTCTCAGCTAAGGGGAAGGACCTTATAGTCTACAGTTCTTACAGGGTTTGATCCTCTATGCAGCCAAATGCAGTGGATTGTGAAGGTGCTCAGCACCAGGCAGGAGCAAGCCTCTAACCTTTTCATTGCTAATAATGACATTTCCTTCAGGACTACACTACATCCATATTTTTTTTTTTTCTATAAAGAAAATCTAGCAGCCACTCAGGGAGAAACTATAGGACAATTGCAAGGGCCCCAACAGCTTTGAGGCAGAGAGAGTCCTTCACAAAACCAACTGTTCAGGAGCAAATCCCATCACCTCTCCACCTCCCCCTCATCACTGCCTTACACACACCAGCAGCAATCAATTGGCCCCCAGCTGGCAGGCACACTATTTTTTCTATTTAACAATCTCCAGGGTGGTCTCTTTCACTAATCCCCCAGGCCGTACAACAGAGCTGGAGCTGAAGTAGCTTCTGCAGTCAGCTGTTGGGAGGTACATAAAATGGAGCAGCGATGCTTGTTGGCAACGGGGCACTCCTTTACGTACTTCCCTCACAGCCCCTTCCCCAGCACCCCTTTACACTTCTGACATGTTATGCATTTGTTGCTTAATCTTTCTAAGACTGGAATGCGATTTGAAGGATGGATCAGGGCACTGAATATAACATTTACCTGTAATATTTCTTTACTATTAGGTTCCCAAGCATGTTTAACAGTTGTTTAAAACCTGCTGCTGAGGATTCTCCTGGGTCAGGATGCCCATTCCCTGTGGTCCAACTGAAGCACTGCCCAAGCTGTCCAAAGCAAATTTAAGATTTCAGTACTACGGCAAAAGAGAAAAAGCCTTTTGAAGACACAGGGAAGTGTTGCTTTCTGTGATTTCATTCATCTTCAGTTCTTCTACTGAGAACTTCAGATTGTTGTTGCTAATGCCATATGTGCACAGTATGTATTTCCAACACTGTTTTCCTTGGAGGTATATTTATGGGCATTTGTTCCCATGTTATTTTTAGACACCAGGACAGCTTATAACTGCTGTAATGTTGGGGTATGCTATCTATCCTCCACTGAGACACAGAGGAAATGTCCTGAGCTTGAAAATCTGCTTTTCTAGCTCAGGCCTTAGGGAAGGAAAGCAGGGAGAATAGCAACAAAATGTTATTTAAAATCTGGAAGTTTCTGATGCAAGTCAAACTGGAAAATAGAGACAATACACAACAATTTTTAAATGACCCCATTTGAAATATCCCAATATACTGTAAGAAATGTGAGTACATGAATGCTTCCAATGAACCCTGCTCTGCAGTGCCAAGCAAGCTGTCTCAGTGAGTGGAAGCGGTAACAGTATGGCAATCCACACGGGCTAATTTCCTCTGCTGCTCAGAGTAAATACTGCTGCGTTTCCATGTGACCACTCCTCCTCATACCTGTATCAACTCATTTAGCTGCAGAGATGGCATATCCCAAGGTAGCAGTTTACATGTTACTGAATATGAGGGCTGATGGAAGACACTGCAGGCCAAGGAGTTACTTTGGTGCTGTTAACCTATATAGCAGGTCTACTATATCACTTCTCCTAGGCATTTGGTGTGATGGATTTGGTGTGAGCTACGCATGTGTAACGTGTTGAGCTTCTACATTTTCCTGTGAAGTAAAGTAAAACTGTACTGATCAGTCAGTGTCTGTAGAGTTTCCCTTTCTTCTCACAGTTGGTGTCTCCTAGTCTGTGTCTTCTGCTATCCACGTGCTTTTTGCTTTTGACTTCTTCAGTCTACCTTATTGGAGTTTTTTTGTTTGGTTGGGTTTTTTTTTTTTTGGTCTCAAAATGGAGCTTTTTCTCTTCTTGGGAACTTTTCCTGGTACTCAGGTCTTTAGGAAGATGAGAAGAGGGTCTTCAACACCAACCCAAAAGAGAAAACATTGTGATCCTCAGAGGAAGGATTGCTCTCGAGTTCAGGAGCTGCAAGCCCCACGAGCTCACCAACATACTCCTTTCCCCATCCAAACAAAAGATGAGTTTCCTGTGGACAGAGAAATCTCCTTTACCTCCTCTGAGCTGGCAAGGCTGGAGTCAGCTCAGTGCCCACAGAGGGGTCCTCTTTGGCAGTCATGCGAAGTGTTCCTTCCTCTTCCTACCTAAGTGCTGTCTTTAAGGGACCTGAGCAAAGGCACAAAACTGACCTTTGAATCCTGGATACATTCACTAGGCCAGCTTTTCTCTGAGTAACTCCAGTGCTACCTGACATTAGCATCCAGCAGGCTCAGTGGTAGCTCAGAGACACACCATCCCCAAGCAGAACTCCCATTGATCCTCCACTTCAGATCTGAAAACAGTGGGCTATATTCTCAGATAGTTAAGCCAATATGGTTCAGTTGCTTTATAGCATTTTATACATGCTGTGGTCCTGGCCCATTTTTTCAGCTTTATGTCCTAATCACTTGTGTAAGCAGTGTCAGAATTTGGTCCTAGGAACAAATAATATCTTTCAAAAATAGATTCCTAGAAGATGAGGTAGAAATGTTTGATGCTGGTAAACCTTACAAAAGGATTTAAGTTAGCTAAGCTGATTGGAAGGAAAACCAGTTAAAATCCTGATAGTAACATCAATGCATAAAACAGAGCACTCCTAAAATAAAATTAAAATAGGTCAGAACTTTTCAAATTAATACCTTCATTCACTCTGTCTGCTGGAATAGATTTTGTGGAATCACTCATCATTTTAATGCCCTTAATTCATCCCATTTAAGAACCAAATATACATAAATTATTATCAAAGTTTTCTTGTACCACTTATCTTATTTTTAACAACTTAAGAACTATTACCAAATACATACACCATACACATTAAAATGTGCAGAGACCACAGAACATTTAGATTAATACTAATGAGATAATCCACCTGCTTATTCCACTGCACAACAGCTGCACAGATTTAAAAGGGTTCAATTAAACTTTATTCAGTGCATAGATAATTGATCCAATGTGGAGAATGATGTCACTGGTAGGTTAAAAAATATATTTTACCTTTTAAAATAAAATTGCTCCATTAGAAAAACTGGAAATATAAACCTGACACATAAATCATTCTGGAAACTTTGTTTTATAGAGCAACAAAAAGAAGGAAAATGAAATAAAATCACAGCAGATACAACATGCAGATGCCCATTATTTCATTTCCTCTCCAAAAGGGGCAATAGAAATCTAAATGAGACATTGCTGTTGCTCTCCTTCCACATGGGAAGTTTAATTAGTCTTTGATATTTCACTGTATTTGTTTTTATCTTTTCTGACAGCTTCCATTTTCTTAAAGGTTCTGTCTCCCTAACCTCCACAGCAAGGAAACACCCCCATTTTCCTATTTTAATTACTAACTTTAGATGGCACCAAACTTGTGTAAGATGCTTTTTCAATAAATAGGGAGGAATTAATCTTTAAAGATCTGTCCTGCCCACCATCTGCCTGGGGCACTGCAATAGTTGCTCTGGGAGCCGTGGGTGGACCAGTAGGACATACTCAGGCCTCTGCTCCAGGCTACTGAAGATGAAGGCACAGCTTCTTGCCAAGTTTGCATCTCTCCATATTTATGGTAGTGGACTGAAAAATGCATCACTTCTTAATTTCTTGATACACCATAGCATTACTTCTGACACTGCTAGTGGTGGTCACTAATCTACTCCATCCACTTCATGTCAAGATGATACAAACATTATTAGAAAGAAAGAAGGACAAAAAATAATAATCTGTCCACCAAGGCATTAATATAGCTCCCATCCTTATAACATTTCGGCAGCTATCCAGAATTGGCATTGCAATAACAACTTTAATTTGAGACTGTCCGGGTGATTTGCTTTGATAGGGGTTTCTACAGAGAGAAACTGAAGAAAAGACGATTTAACTCACATATGCCATCAATAACAGCTTCTTCATTGCAAACGGAACTTTGAACAACTTTTTTTCTCACTCAGTACCACCTAGTTTGTAATATGCTTACCAGTGCGATGGAGCTACCTTCTCCCTGTGTAGTTCAGGGCTCTGTATTCTTCTGACCATGTGAGGGCTGACCTGGCAATGTAGGTGTACAACACCTGAGGCGCTTTCCAGCGAGGCCAGATGTCCGCAGTTCCCACTCCTGCCAGAGGTGGGATATTCTGCAGTGCCACTGGGGCACCCTGAAGTGATGGGGACTCTGGACCCGGTTTCTTGACTCACTTGCCCAATATCTCTCAATTAAGGTTGGAAACAAGTTTTATCAGATTAACCACTGGATCATGATGATCTTTAATTGTTACGGTACAATATGTTACAGTAGGTATGTATCTGTTTTCCACCATGCCTGTAAAACATGCTATTGGTCTGACTCTAAATTAGCAAAACAGTACTTAGGAAAGCAGTCCTGCTGAAACAGGGTATTATTTCCCTCATCTGTGTACAGCTGTGTACGTTAGACCAGTTTCTGGCAAGTGAAACAGAGTAAGCAGTAAAGTCAACTGCATGCCTACACCACGTGCAGAGGTAAAGATACATAGAGAGTAAATCACACTCCACAGGCTTTAAGCAGACCTCACTGAGATTCCTTGTCTTATCTATGATTTGGGATTGATGTTTCACAAAATCTAGTGTAATTAAAGTTAGTATAGATATATTTCAGACAGACATATACACACATATTAATATACATACACATCGTACAGTTCATTATTCTTGACTGTGAGGGCTTATGACTATTGACACTGTCAATTTTTGTCTCATTACTCATCACTGCTTACTCCGAGTGCTAATAGTATATTTCTATGGAGTTTGTGTGTGCTGCAACGTAAATTCTGACATTGGTAGTGTCAGTCACTAATCTACCTCACTCAGTTCATGTCAAGATGATACATCACAATGCTCAACAACTGTCATCCCTGCTTTAAATAGATCTACATTTTTCTCAACTTTACAATTAAATATGCATATACATATACATATATATGTATCTGCAGTTCCACATCAAGTTCTGCTTTTACAATATGACCATGAAAGTAATCCTAAATATTTTCCAACACAATTACTAGGTGGGGTGGGTTTTTTTATTGATTTGGTTTTGCTTGATTTTTACAAAACACTTTAGAAAACTAAAAGCAGATGGGAAAAAATCCAGACATGTTTCAATTTGTTTATAGGTCCAGGTTTTTTTCCCCAAAACATAAAAAAATTATTTTCTCTCACTGAATTGTCACTTCTACGTGCTTAGTAGCACTGGTTTGTAGCATTTCCAAACTGGTGTTTAAAAAAGATCAGTTTAAAAGTGCTTACAAATATCACAAGTTAACTAGTGTTTAAATTAACTACTGTCACTACGGTTTGGAGTATAATTTTAAAGGAAAACCTAAGCTTGATACCATTTAATTTTCTCCCTTTGCTGGAGTTACTCTTCCGTGTCACATTTTCTGTGCTTTAGTTCATGTTACTCCCTACAGAAAGACCAAACGGTGTTTATACTTTCTTCTGTTTCACAAATATTACTATATTTTTGTTGGACATCTCCTGGTGATAGACTCTATTCTTCCTTTACCTAGGTTTATAATTCCATTTGACTCTTCTGTGCTTTAGTATATACTCCCTTCTTTCTCTTGCCCTGGCCAGCAGCGGTGAATAGTGCTGTTTGGGCACTCGGGTGCGTGCAGATATTTTAGCTGATAGCATAAATAAGAGGCTTTGCTGCCGTTATCTGGGCCTCTGCAGTGAGACTTCACAGGCTGAGCGCTCCTCTGATGGCCGGGACCAGGGAATGGGGTCATGCAAGGGACCCCAAGAAATGCCGGTGGAAGAGGAGGACAGTATTTGTACGTCTCAGTCCGCCTGCATCGGCTCAGCGGTGAAACTGGCTCCTGTGGGCATCGCCAGGGAACAAGAACTGGCACAGGGTCTGTTGGGCTCTCTTGTGTACTGACAGGTGCTGAGCACCATTGGCAAGGGAAAAACCATAGAGGAGGCCAGCAAGAATACATAAGGTACTGAACCTATAAAAGTGATCTAACATGGATGTTATATACATACACATTTCTGGTGAACCTGAGTTCCCTGCCAAACTATCTGCATAAAAATATTCTCCAAGAAAGTGCACTAAGGTTTCTTATCCTTTGCAATTCTAAAAGGCAAGTTGCTGTAATACAAAAAGTCTGCAAAAATATGTATTTTAAAATTTTTTAACTGTGCAAATGTGATAAAATATCTCTTTTTCTTCCTTTTTAATTTTCCCCATTCGCATTCAGCTGGGTCCTCAGCAGGACTAGAACCTTGAATGTTTTAAAGAAATGAGATTTTGAAACAGAGAAGCTATAAATAATGGACAATTTAGTGCTGCAGCTGCACAATATAACTACTACGTCTCATTTTTAACAGCAAAAGAACTTGCATTGATCTGGACACAAACAGACTTAAGCACATGAAAATCTGTGGTGCACATGAAATGAATATGGTTGAATCTATTCCAATTATTTCATTGATTATGTGCATTTTTTCTCCAATGTATGAACTTACACATGTATGAGAACTTCAAAGAAATACATTCAGTGCCTAGCAGGATTTTCAAAATAATCTAACCTTTGAAAATCCCACTGGGAGCCTATCTACATTTTTAAATGCCTAAATATCCTTTAAAACCTGGTCCTCTGCAACCATAATTTTGTCCTCATATAAGAATGTGCAACATGGTGTTTGAATCTTCCTCCAAATTTGTGTAGCTTTCTGACATTACATGCTTAATAAAATAAATATAAGGGGAAAGGGAAGACTAGTTTTGTTTTCATACCAATTTTAGAAGGATGCATTAAAACATGCATGTTATCTGTGCAAAGTAAGCGTAAAAAAAGTAACATGCTGGTCTTTCTTTTTGCTCATTTTGCATAAGTGAAAAGACATAACTATAAGAAAGAGCATCAGTGATTTAGTCCATTGATGTAACAAGTAAATGCCTATTTACAATGGACTAAGCAATACCACAGATGGAGTTTTAGGGAGAGCAGTAATTCTGTTCTAGTTAGCATAAGAAATCTAAAATAAGTTTCTTTACATTAATGGAATTACTTAAATCCACCGGATCACTAAAAATAGCCTGGTTTTACATGGTGTAACTGAGACCAGGATTTAACCCATAAAGCTAATTTAACTTTATGGATGAGCATACACACACACACAAATAAAAATCAGGAAATCAAGAAGTCCTATTTCCCATGGCAAACGTAACTCATCTAGATTGCAGAGATGTAGATTATATGAATGATTAAAATGTAGCAGTAATAGGAAATACTACCTATGTACATGGAGGTCAAATTTTAATTCCTATGGGAACTGTAACTTTGAATTTTCTGACGTATGTATTTAAATTTTCAGACATAATGTTGATTTTCATGTTGAACATATAATTTAGTTTTTGGAATCACACGTACCATCCCCATACTACTCAGTTCACCTCTCGGTAAAGTATGCTTTTGAAGTAACGGTGTTTAATATGATAGCTCTGGCACAGCTCTGATTAATTGAGCTGCTGCCTAGGAGTTATACACACACCACTTGATACCTAAAAATCCGGTCTGCTTTGAGTTAGGACTAGATCATCACTACTCGCTCCTCTCATGAGCAAACAAATCTAATGACAGTGTTATGGATTCAGGAAAGGTTTCAGATGCAAACGTGTAGACTGCACAGCTAAGACATACATATATCCTTTATTTAGGATGACAAAAAACTTAAACATATCTTTCAGTACTGTCTCACGCGAACACAGTACATCACTAGCCTGGACACCAAGTTATTTAAAGCTATTATTTAGTACCATAATAAGTAGCAATTTAAATACAAGGTAAAATCATTACATTGTCTTGTTTACTACTGATGTTAATGTCAAGCTGACGTGTAATGCTCCAAAAAAAGGCAGCCTATGATTTGTTATCATTAAACTGTCAGTTCTGTCATGCGTTAGGCATAGATTCATACTATACTTCTTTCAGCATATCACTTTATTTTCTATCAGTCAAAAACCCGAAGTGTTTTAATTGTGTCTCTGCTATTTTTCTATTAACTGTTTCGTGCATTTTTTCTCTGGCCTTTTAATTGCAGTTTAATAGTGGTCATTAACACATTAAGGGGTGTTAGAAGAACATTTGAAGTCCTCTTGACTTCTACCAAAGTTGACACTTCAATGCTAGAGTAATTTCAGCTATTCATTTATTTAATAGTGACCTATGCAAATGTGGAACCATGTCATTTTACAAATTGACTGTAATAATTAACTAGAAAGGCAGAGTAAAATGAAACAGGTTATAATTAGAATAAAACTGCTACAGTATTACGTCAGCTAGAATAAAATAATCTCAAATGATTAAATTGGTTTCAATTATTAAGAATCAGTTTAATGTACCCACTGTTCTGATTTTTTACATTTCTCTTTTTTGTGTGCATTAGATGTCACCTCATACAATTTATGCATTTTATTCATCTTGGTAAAACAGGCATTACAAAAGTTTAATTAAGTAGTAAAAGACTTCATATTATTCTGTTGAATTCTAAATTAGTTGCAGAAAGAAATGATAGTGCATAGTACATACCATTCATACACATTTCAATTAGATGCATCTATTGTTAGCTCATATTTCTCTACTCCAGTGTATAGATAGAGGTACCGATATAGAGGAATATGTAGGTATATACACAGAAATAATGGTGCTGGCTCCCACAGTATGTTTTTAACTCACACGAACAATACAATTTTCAACTATATTATTTAGATCTTTATCTTGAGGGCACTCATGTCATGGTTCATGATAAATATGGAATTGTAAAATTAGATTTTTCTTAAAACTTTCACCTTGCTTATTCAGTTGTTCACTTTGCAGATCATGTATATGTAGACAAATACACAGATGTATATATATGTATGCTTGTAGGTGCACGCAAGCCTACATGAGATAGACATATTTGATAGTGGGCAACATATACAAAGTCATTATCCCACTTTTCAACATGGTGGTACATTGGCAAGTCTATTCTCTTTGGTTCTACTTGCTATCTGCTTGCCATTTGTAAACTCAGTTTGAATATGTTCACAAATTAATGCTATACAAATAGGCAGTGGGATGGTCAGCTTCTGCATTAAAGCTATTATGTTTAAGATGCATTGAGTT
The DNA here is from genome assembly GCF_011004875.1 of Balearica regulorum gibbericeps. Lineage (NCBI taxonomy): Eukaryota > Metazoa > Chordata > Aves > Gruiformes > Gruidae > Balearica > Balearica regulorum. The sequence continues at coordinate 28,616,859 of NC_046184.1, forward strand.
TCTCCTTTCTACTTATACAGTTTAAAATTATTGTTAATTAATATTACACCTTTTTTATTTGAACAAATCTTACTGTTTTGCTTGCTGGACTGGTCGAGTACCTTCAAGAATTATGCCTTCGGTCTTTAACATTTTAGTTCAATCTATAGAAGCTCATTTGTTTGTTTCCAGATGATGTCTCTGAAAAGGAAAATAACCTCAACAAATACTCAAACAAGAGTAAATAAATAATGTCTCAACAGCAAACAGATATTAACTCTCATACCTTTTGTACCTTCTCCTGTCCACATAAGCAGACCCTTGGGGAGCCAGGCTAAGTTATTGAACAGTAGTTCATGCACAGACTAGAGAAAAAGTGTGTCCAGTGATGGAAATGCATGGAAATAATGGAAATGCAGCCATGGCATTGCAGTGTCTTTACCAAAAAGAGACAATTAATTCATCAGTGTTTGAGCTCCATGTTTATCCTCAGATATAATCACCAGTGACGTTCTAGTAATGCATAAATTGTGTACATTTGCCAGTGCAATCTGTAAGTGTGAATATATTGTTATAATTTTTGTGTGACAGAAACACAGCCTATACTCCTTGTAAAAATCCAGTCTTGTCTCAGCTGTGACTTTTTTGTGGATCCTTCAGAAAATCCTCATCCTGTGGTGACGCTACTATCTCTGATGCTAAGATTGGTAACTATATATCAGACTGTAGAATCATTAGCTAAAGTTACTGTTTTAAAATATGTTTCTCATTGCTCCTCTGATGTATTGAATTCCAGCAGGGGTAGTTCTATCAGTAACTGAGTGCTTGCGTACTGTATTCATTATGGTTTTCACAGGACTTTTACAGTCTCCCTTAAACAGTGGTAAACAGTGTTATGTGAAACGTGTCGGTGATCTCAGGAGCATTTTCTGTGCAAGTGTCTCTATCAGTAGAAATGCAGTGATGGATTTTTTTGAAAAAAAAAAAAACATTCTTGTGTGCAAAAAAAATTGGTGATCATGAGATGCTATCATCAGCAGAACAGTTTTTGGAAGAAAGAAACCTTACTGGTAAGCTTGATGTTGGTTTCAGCGTGGCAAGCTTAAAGCAACGAAACACTGTTAGCAACCACTGTTAGCAAGCATCTCCCACAAATTTGGTTAGGAAATCAGTTGTGCTCCATGGCATCTGAAGATCACTGGAAGTCCTGAAGCTCCAGGCAGTTGGCCTCTGCCCTAACTTCCAAGGAAGGGATTCTGGAAACAGGCCACCAAATATCCCAGAGACTTTAACTTCCATACTTTTCAAGAGGTTAGGTGCCAACACTAGGGAGTGAGCTTTCCAGCTTGTGAAGGAGCTTTCTGACCTATTTGTCACACCCTTACCTTTCTTAGGGGTCCTTTGAACTTGCTAAGATCACTTCTACACGTTCCAAATGGAACGAGACTTCTTTTTATTGTATTGTAATTAATGTTGTGCAGTTGTAATAATGTAATTATTATTAATTACATTTTCCAAATGTAATTAAATTTCTTTGCGTGGAACAAAGACAATCAGTAGATTGCAATTAACTGTATTTCTTCAAAAAAATAATTAATATGGCAGATTATGGTAATTCAGTACAAATAACCCATTCCTGTATGTCTTAAAACTGTTAAATATGGATATTATACACAAATAGTTAGTTTATCCTAGATCAATTGCTTTGCAGATCTTTGTGATGCATTTGCTGGAAATTTGCTTTTTGAGTATTTCGAACTACATTTCAGCAAACGTCAAACAGCCCAAAGATGGCACATGTAGAAATTTGAAAAATGCATCTCAGCTTCTCAAAGAAATATTCACGTGTGCAAACTATGCAATGATGTGCATAGACCTCTGCAAGAAAACAGTCTAATGAGAATTTGGCACTCTTTGCATGAAAGAGTGGGGAAGACTTGACTGTCGTGTGACTGATGTGCAGCAGGGATGTCCAGCGGCTATAACAGGAAGCTGACAGGCAGGGTGACTGGGTGACATTGCTGCTGAGCCTTTGACAAATCATAAGATTCCTTTCAGTCTCCAGACTACAAAATACCTACAACCCACACCTCACCCAAAAAGGCGCATGAAAGAGCCCTTGTGTCAGCCTGTCAGGGAGGATTCCTCTCACTCGACTTTAGTCACCTAAAAATTTGGCACATGGTCTAAACTTCTCTAAGCTCCTTTAATAGAATCACAAGTTAATTTATGTTGGAAGGGACCTCTGGAGGTCCTTTCGTGCTGCTCAGTGTCAGTGAGGAATGAAAGGCAGCTACTCTGAGCCAGCTAACGTAGCTTTTAGGTGGCTATGGAACTTCGTAAGTTAATGATGGGATTTAGTTTAGGTAACCTAGATAACCTAGCCTCCTCTAAATGACTTAGTTTTAGTTCAACTCCACTATTTCCATAGCATGGAATAAAACCAGCCTACCTGTTCTATTAGCTACGCTGAAATTTACCCAGTTCCTGATTTATCACTTCCATGGCAGAAGGAAGAGGAATATGAAATTAATCACACATGTTGGCTCAGCAAATGCATCTCACAGCATCTATAAGATCTTGGCTGAACAAGACCTGCATGTGTTGAAGTGAAAGAAATCAAAATAAATCTCTCAGAGACCAATTCCTTCCTTTTCTTTCTCTAATTAGTCTAAGGGAGAGAAAATCATGATTTTTGTATCAGAAATGGTGTGGCCAGCAGGACTAGGGAAGTGATTGTCCCCCTGTACTCAGCACTGGTGAGGTCTCACCTCGAGTACTGTGTTCGGTTTTGGGCCCCTCGCTACAGGAAAGATATTGAAGTGCTGGAGCATGTCCAGAGAAGAGCAATGAGGCTGGTGAAGGGTCTGGAGCCCAAGTCTTATGAGGAGCAGCCGAGGGAACTGGGGTTGTTTAGTCTGGAAAGAAGGAGGCTGAGGGGAGACCTTATTGCTCTCTACAACTACCTGAAAGGAGGTTGTGGCAAGGTGGCCGTCAGTCTCTTTTCCCAAGCAACAAGCGATAGGACAAAAGGCATTGGCCTCAAGTTGTGTCAGGAGAGGTTTAGGTTGGATATTAGTAAAAATTTCTTCACTGTAAGGGTTGTCAATCATTGGAATAGGCTACCCAGGGAAGTGGTTGAGTCACCATCCCTGGAGGGATTTAAAAGACCTGTAGATGTGGTGCTTAGGGACATGGTTTAGTGGTTGGACTTGGCAGTGTTAGGTTAAGGGTTGGACTCGATGATCTTAAAGGTCTTTTCCAACCTAAACAATACTATGATTCTGAAGCAAGAGAAAAATGTAGGATATGAAATCCTCCAGCCAGCAGAAGAGAAGTAACAAAGCAAAGATCCCATTAAACAATACTACTGCTGCAGCTCACCCTTCACAGTGCAGATGATCTTCAGCTCACTCCACATAGGCCCACAACTTCCAACTTTCACCCCATCATCCCTTTGTCCTGCAAAGCTTTCCTGCTCTTTCCTCTAGAAAAGTGCCCTCTTTGGGAAGTAACCACCTCCTTAAACAAAATTGAACTGTCTACTCACAAAAGTCCTTATTTTATTTAACTGCATCAGCAAGAAGGATGGGGGAAGAAACACTCACAAAACAGGAAACGGGAAAGAGAACAATCTAGAAATATTTATCCCACGATGATTTAAACATCTCTTCTTCTACTAGTCAGAAATTAATCAATCCTTCCTTGTTTTGTCAATTTTTTTTCAGAATGTCTAGGGAGACCTTCCAACTTTACCTATCCAGCTACCATGGTTTTGTATTCTTTGAGCAAGCTACTTTCATTGATCCATTGTACCTACATGTCTTTTCTTACTTTTTCATACCTTTCATGGCCAACAATAAAGCTAAAAAATCCCTAAGCCTGTTTTCCTTTTTCAGACATCTTATTATACCCATCTTTAACAGTTACAACGTCTTACCTATAACAGAGGTCTAGCAGAGTGGAGTCACCAAGTTCAACAGTACTACTTGCTAGACTAAGTGGTGGACTTGTGGAGTTGTGGAGAGTTCCCACCTGGGCTGTAAGCTGAGGTATCTACAGAGTGAAGGAAAACACATGGGGCATGAGAAGGGACCATCTCGCCTTTCCTTCATTTTGCTTGATCTTGTAGTGAGGTAATAGTTGTGCACCTGCAAAGAGCAATTTGCTATTGAATGAAAAGGTTCTTAGAAACATGACTTGGACTGAAGTGGGTAACCCTGTACAGGCAGTGGTGGCATGCTCTAGATTTATAATAGAGTCATGTAATGACAGGAGCCCATGGCATTTACAAGGATGGAAGAATTTGGTTTTCTGGCAAACATTACTCTCATTGTGGGGGTTTTTTGGATTGTTTTTTGTTTGAGTGTTGTTTTTTTTCCCCATAAGAACTTGTCTGTTACATAAAGCAATTTGTCTTCAGAAACAACAATAACATCAATGACGGGTGGCATCATAGATTGCCCCTCTAGTATAAGTTTGGTTGATGAAGTGAAAAAAGTTGCTTGTAGCTACAGTACTGATTGTGGCTACTAGCTTTTCCCTTTTGTAATTCCCATTTCTCAACTTCATAAGAGATTGACACTAAGCTTTGTCACTGACAGCTTGCCTATTTCAGTGAGATTCACACAAAGAAAACGTGTGAAAAACTGAAATGAGAAGGTTCTGTTTGTAGATTGTTGTAATGCAGGAAAATAAAATATGTGCTGAATGTGACTAGCAGAACTTTAGAAACAAGAATCCTATTACTTCTTTCCTTTTTGCTAAAGGCATATTTGGCTTTGCTGTCAATAGCACTTGCAATGGTGAAGCAGAAAGGAAATGTGTACCCAAACTGCTAAACTGGCTCAAAATATAGGTGCACATTTGGATATTAATGTCGTTTTCTGGCAATGTGTATACAGCAGAACTGATTATCACAGTAGTGAAGAAGTATTCAGAATTTAAACTTGTTTCCAAATTTTACAGCTATTTTTATCAGAGGTTAAACCCCAGCTGTAGATATGAACATCCACAGACTCAGTCTGATATCCAGCATGACCCCAGGTGTGCCCATCTCTCTTTATGATCTTCTTCTGTATTTCTGTCTTCCACTCTCCTTGATTCTTTTTCTTGATTTGCACATAGTATTAGTCTGCCATTTAACTTTAATTTTTTAAGCTAACTAGAAAGAAGGGGCTGAACAAATATTGGAAACATTTTCTTTGAGTATCCATTTGAATTAAACAGCCAGGTAACATTTGACCATGTTTGTGACCCTTTCATGTTTGCTTTTCATGAATTTTCAAGTGTTTGATCTCTGTTAGGGAATGGATTAACAAAAAGCAAATTTGTAATTCAAATGCCGGAAACTCCACCAGCATCAATTTAAAATTGTATATTCAGATATTATATTTGAAATTTGAAATTCACATTGATTTGGTTAATGAAGTGAGTTGCAGCTAGCTCATGTGCTTCTGAATGTCTGTTATTTCACCTGGGGAGGAAAGTGATTAGGTCTTTTCAACAATCTTTCTACCTAAATCTAATCCTGGTTTTTCAATCCTGTTTGTTTGTGTCCTGGTGAGATTTAGTGCAGTTTCCAGGCTGTTCTAACTTGTGTCAATTGTGAAAACCACCACCACAACTGCTGCTATGCTGGGGTGGAGAGCAGGTCAAACTGGATGGGCTGGCATCTGGGAAGTGCAACTCATGTCTGTGAAGAAAGAGCTGTCTGACTTACTTAATTATTTGTAGTTTTGGGGTGGAGTGTACCAGCAATATATTTATTGATTCTAGTAATTCTTACCTAATTAAGAAATGTACAGTTTCACAAATAGTTCAGGAACATTAAAAAGTGACATTTTAAGACTAAATTATTCATTGCAAATTATTCACTGGGTTCTGATAGTATAGATAGATGAGACCGGCTGTTCCTTTCATCTTTGTTGTCTTGCAAGGATGAGTGCCAACTGTGTGTTGTCACTTGACAGAATGTGAAGGATGCGCCAAAAACACGTTCCCAATGAAATACAAACACTGCAGTCGTACTTACTCTGTTCTGTATACATGACTGTTCAAGCAGTAAAGCATGCAATACAGATGAACCTCAAAATTTTCTGAAGCTGAGAAGTCTCATAAGATGATTTTTTTCAATTTTTTAATTTTTTTTTTTTTTTTAAGATTGACTTTTAATACATCTTCTCTTGCCACCCATTCTGCCCCTGGGGCAATCAGTTAGCTAATATCCATGGGGAAAATGGTCTTTCTTACTATGCACAATAACTTCACATTAAAACTTCAAAGCTGTTTAAAATACATTAAGAGAAGTTCTAATTTATTCTTTTTTCTTTCAGCACTGGCAAACCCCCTCGATCTCCACATTCTTCTATCAAATTCACTGCCTGTCCCCTCTTTCTTCTTCTTTTTTGTATTTTTTTTTATTTATTCTCTGTCCCCATGGTTGTGTTTGCTAAAGGACCAACATACTCAGGAGCATATTATCTAGGGAAAGTGGAGGATGTCAGAAGGAACTGGCCTTCATGAAAGGGCTGTTTTTTGTCCCATGTATACTCTCCATTTTTCATACTAATTGCTTTTTCTCTGTCAGAATTTGTCCCTTTTTTTTTCCTTAAAAAAAAAAAAAAAAAAGAACGAAACCGTGATCTCCCTGCAGCATTCATTGATATAATGCTGAGATCAGCATGCCAGGGCTGCTGTGGAAGGAGAGGAGGAAGAGGGGAAGGAGGACATGTAGGATGGCTTGCCCTGCCCCACCGTTTCAATGGGCTAGAGGATACACCACTCAGTTACACTATGAGACATCCTAAACCTATTGCAGCATCTCTCCTGGCCCCAGAAGAGTGCTCTGGAGTAATTACTGTAGTAACACAAGGACAACTATTTTACAAATAAGAAAACAGAGGCAATGATATGGTAAGTCAGAAGGCGAGGGCCATATGTGGATTTTTCGGAACCACCAGGAGCAGAGAATGTAACCTGAGCTACGAACACAGTTCTGCTCCATCAGTGAGCAGGGAGCTCGTGCTTTGGCATGTGCCATTCTTTCCAACTGAGTTTCAATCCAGCGATATAAGCAAAGGATGGATTAAGAACTTTTACAAATTGTTTAGAGCCATCTTAAAAAGTGGACAGGAATGTGTTAATATAGAAGGCTTTTCATTTCTTCAGCAGAGTTCCATAAACTACTTGTGTTTGTTTATTACTGTGAAACCATTCCTCAGATTCAGGCAGTTACAAAGATTGTTGGCTCAAACAGGTTGAGTTGATCCAAGATTTTCCTGTTAAAAGCTTAGATAAGCCTGAATCAGCAAATACTGTCCATCATCTTAACACATGGACACAAAAGGAGAGGTTTTAACAAGCACTGGCTGAAGTGGGAAAAGCTAAATGTAATAGATTATCCAGCTGAAAAAACAGACTGGAAATTTACTTTAGAAAACTCACCTTACAGAGTTTCGCCTAATAAACCACATACATGTGCTGTACTAAATCTCGTTTGATTTCAAAGAATCATCACAGAGACCTATTTTACTCCTATTCCTGATGAAAATTTGGTCCTGCCCTAGAAGGGTATATACACTAGTTATGAACATTGTTTCTTCTGTTTTCCTGGGCTTACTTTTTTATACTGAAAGGTTTCAGAAGCATAGTAGGTGAACTATTTGGGACAAAATCTGAGCAAACTTGAAAGTGAACCAAACCCCAGAAGATTTCTCCTTGAACTGTGAAAGGATACAGTTAACTTTTTCCCCAACTTACTTCTTGTTTTCACACACCTCTAAAATTGCAGGTTGTATTTGGCACTGAAAGTGGGAGCATGGAAAACAATGGAAAAGTTTGTTCCTAGAGAACTTCCAGACCTGCTTTGCAGGCTCAGAGAGATGGACTGCTTGAATACATATCAGACTGCAAGCGGGTTATCTGACCTAAACCAGCCCTTCCCTTATTGGTCTATCAGAAGCTCAGCATCAAAGTAATCTCTACTTTACCATACAATGGCAGCTTCCAGAATACTTCTGAACGCATAGGATTGTCATGCTGAGAGATTATTCCTAGGAAGATGACACATGAGGGGTTATATCATTTCACCATTCAATCCACATTTCTGCTCTGCCCCTGACAGCAACACAGGTCTCTCTCTATATATATGAAACATACATATGTATTGAAACCCACATACTTTTAGCATCAGGCATATTGTTAGAAATGAATTATTGCCAGTAATACCTACCTTCCATATTCTAGTAATATATTTAGGCAAATATTATAAATATCATACTCTTGCAGTATGCTGCATGAACTAAGAAATTTCGAATATATATATGGTATGTACAAAAACTATTTATTGTGCAGCAGTGATATGCCTAATAGTGTGCTTGATTCATCTTAAATACCTCAATTCAACTGCGTTCTTAAGGGGTTTTTCTGCTACATCCCAAATCTTTTTTTTAAACCTTCCCCCAACTTTAAAGCAAAATCCTACTTTTATTTTCTATATTCAGTTCTTCCAAATTAATCTCACAATTTCCTTAATTTTATATGAACAAAACAGTATACTTCAATCAAAACGAACCTTTCCTTCTTTGGATTATTTACTGTTTAAAGAGGAACTAAATGGATTTAATGGGAAGCCTTTCCCTTCATGATGCGTTAACTAGCGAAGGGCTCAGATACGCAGCTCAGAGCTCTCTGCAGGCTGCAGGCCACTGCTGCTTCAGTCAGGTCAGAATCGTACACTTACCAGTTAGTGGGTTTTCAGGCCTTGACATATCTTAGAAAAGACAGCCCCTTTGTAGTAGTTGTCCCTAGAGAAAAGTTGGAAAGGGTGTTGAGCTTGCTGCACTTTGAGTAATGTTCAGCACTGGAAAAAAAAAAAAAAAAAAGAAAAGAAAAAAAACCCCTCTATTGTGAAGGAGCTTGCAGAGTTGTACTGCTGTGCTGGGGAGCTTTCCTGAAAGAGCGGAGCTGGGATGAAAGGCCAGAATTAATCTGTCCGATATTGAT
>NC_046184.1:28630843-28665843 GCF_011004875.1 Balearica regulorum gibbericeps
GGAAAAAAAAAAAAAACCAACCACCCTTGTATTTGATCTTCTTTTATTCAATTTTTTACACTGTATCCAGGATATTCAAAGGCAGAGGGACACCTCCACATGGGTGCAGACAACCACCCATTTGGATCTCAGTGGAGGACAAGGACATGTATGGCCTTATGGGCCAATGCAGCATTCAGCAGCATTGAAAATCAGGCTGTCCTATTCAGACATTTAAATACGGACTTGTGTGCCTAAGGTTAGAAAGTCACAGTGGAAATACTAGCCATGGGACTATGAAAGCGTGGGTCTTCTGAAAACATACTCTTAATGTTCACATTTGTTCATATTGTGTGGGATTATGTTTGTAGTGAAGCCTGGAGATTTAAAAAAAAAAAAAAAAATTAGGTTTGTTTACCTTTTGAAAATATATTTAAGCATCCCTGAGTATCAAACATTGGAATTTGTTAGTGCAATGTATATTTCTAACAAAGAATGGGAATGGGGAATGGATACAGTTTATTTGTAAATTAAATAAATATGTTTCCTTCATGCCCTTGAGAGCTTGCTGATTTATCAGTTAATAAAATAATCATACACCACAGACTTGTGCTTCCAATTTATTTTAAAAAGAAATAACATTGCATTTTTGACATATATGAATACAAATGTAACACTAGAGGAAACTTTGTGAGTAGCCCTGTATATATATCACCAGCCCTGCATGAATTACCATACTTGCTTTTTCTCTGCTATTTATAGGATGGATTCTGCATAAACACTTATTTCTTCAACAATTCCTAACTTATGTGAATGACCCTATAAACCTCAATGCAACTACTGACTAGAAAGACTACTCGTCTGAATAAAGAATGTAGAACGTGCATTTAGCACAGGTGAAAGTAAAAGTCACATTCAGGAATTTAATTTTAAATCTGCAACTAGAGTTTACTAGTACTTACACCTAACAGCATAAGCTAAACTTAAAAGAAAATGTATTTATTTTAAAAAGCATGACTGAATCGACTATTTTTCTCAGCTAAAATGCTGATACAGATTTCAGCTCTGCAGAATTTGGACAAACACAATTTGCGCTAGACAGAAATGTTTGCCTGCATCTCTCAGAAGGGGAAGGCCTATGCCTCTTAGCAGATTTCTTTTTATTTTATTTGAATTCTTTTTCAGTTTTGTGGCCGGCAAAGTGTACCGTAAAAAGCACCCAGGAGTGTTGCAAGCAGAGGTAAGCGGACGGCAGGGCCGGCGTGCCACATGGCAATTCAGCCCAGCGATGGCTGTGAGAACGCGATGAGCACGGATCTGAAATCCTTTTGTGAATATGGGGCTCATTCCCGCAGCCCTTCTTATACGAATAACTGACTTCAGCGTGCCTGCTTGCGTCAGTAAGGAGCAGTCCCCCGAGCAGAGTGTGCCATTTCAGACCCTCGGTTTTTGTGTTTGATGGGAAGCTGGGCTTTTTAGCATTCCCATCCCCACCCCTCCCGCCTCCTGCTCTCATCATCTTCTCCTTTTTTGGACATACGCCTCTCCCCCTCTGTTCTTTAAATTCCCTCTGCTCCCTCCTGTATATTAGCCTCAGCCCTACTTTGTTATTTTTGTTGCTTGCTTCGTCCTGCCTCCATCGCTACTCCAGACAATTCTCTCCCCTTTGCTAGTCTGTTCGGTTCCTTGGGGACCCTTCACACTCCCCCACAACTGAGTAGCTTCTCATTTCCAATGGTATTTTATAAACTCTAGGCTATATTCTCTTCTCTTGAGAGAAAATTAAAAAAAAAAGAAGAAAAAAACACAAAACAAAAGCAAAAAAAATCCCCCTTCTCCAGAAAATCCAGTAGTTTAAGCTCAGACACTTCCATCCAAATTCTCTTTTCAAAGAGACAGAGGAGATTGAGACTTAGGAAGGTGCCAGGGCAGGCCACTCACTGACATTCACAGAGCCACAGGCAATCGTCAGAGGTCCTCGGGCTCTGCTGATCAAGCCCTTCTACAAAGCAGGAAAATCTTCTCTCCCTCATCAGCAGCGCAGCCCTCTGAAAATCAGTGCTGGTGTGATGAAGCATTCGCTCTCTGACGGCCAAACCAGGCTGAACTCGATGGGAGTCTCTCTGTTGACTTCAGTAGATGTTGGGAGGATCAGGCCTCCTGGGGAGACTCGTGCAGGTGCGAGGTGGAAGCTTTCACTTTCTCATGTATATCTGTGCAATAAGTTTTCAGGGAATCATGATATATAACACTGCTATTTCTCAGAATACATTCTGACAGTATTTTCTGCTAAAGCATGCAATTTTTCAACATAAATTGGGCCATTCTCCTTTAGAGGAAGACAAACTTGTGGTGGGTGTCCTTCTTTGCCCATCCTACTCTGTATTTGTTTGAAGTACCAAGCCAGACTTTCTGCTGAAAGCCTCCAGCTGAAACTACTTAAGCTGCCAGTTGCAGTGGTGTAAATCTGGAGTTAAGGCCACTACAGTGTTCAGAGAGGTTAGTCAAGGGCGGGTCCTTCCCTCGTCAATTCATGCCCTGAGCAGCACCTGGGGACCACCGGTATAAGAGAGCAGACTCATACCGGGTAAATACTGACGTCAGGGAGAAACAGCTAAGGCAGAAGGAGAATATATAAACAAAAAAGAGAAAGAAAGGGTGTAAAGAATTAGAGCAGAGAGGGGTTAAAGGAAGGAGTCAGGATCCGGGAAGTGCCGATGGGTTTGTCGTTCTGGTGCACCCCAGAGGAACGGGGTGCAGGGGCGAGAACAGGTGGGACTGAACACTCTCACATCACCCAGAAAACATTTCAGTACAATAGCTCTGTTGTGCTTAAACCTGGAATTTATTATTTTTTTTCCAGATTCAATCTCAGTGTGTGATATTCTGTAGGGTAAGAATATGTTGTATTTGATTTTTTTATTTTTTGGCATATGCCCATTTTATAATCACACTAAGACGCTTTGGACTAAGCAGTTGCACTGATTAATCTACACCTCAGACGTGCTGGAAGCATGAGGTGAAATGCACCTGAGGTGTGCATTAATCAGCCCTACCATACAGTCTGTCCTGTCTCATCGCTTAATTAAATTCCAAACCAAATAGTTTTGGGGAGAATGTTAGGAGGGACCACTTTTTTAAGTGGGTTTTACATGAGCTGTCCACAGTGCATGCAAAAAAATACAAGATATATTTAGAACAATATTTTAATTTGCGATACTTTACTAGATTAGATGGAAAGAATGTAATGTTTAAAAAAGGAAAATGTGATTAAGAAGCTTAAGTGCACAGTATATTACATGAAAATTCTGATCATAAAGAAAGGTAATATCTACTCAAAATTATAATTTCTGTACTTTTGAAATCATCTCAGCAAGAATTATCTACCCATATCAAATTGTAGCACTTGTCAAAATCAACTGTAAAGCATCTCAAGTGCTCTTCTGAATCAACAAAACAGATGTATAGCGATGTGAGGTTGCACTGAAATGGAAATAAAAGTGAACTAGATGCCAGTCATTGCCCTTAATCTCTTGAACCCGGCACTTAACACAGAGGATACCACAGGTCTTTGGGACACTATTTAGAAAGGGAAGAAATCAAGACTTGAATCTTAATAACATATGCAAAAACACTCTATAAAATTATTTTCTTTCGGCTTTAGAAGAATCTGATCTGCTCAAAGATCACCTTGCCTTGTTCATAAACATGAGGTGATGTTTGAAACAGCATCCTATTTCAGCTTTAGACAGGCAGAAAAACTAAAATACAGGAAACTTATAAAAAGGTGTTTAAATTTTTAAAATAGCAATTAAATATGCTTAGTGGTTCAAAAGTCACCATCCCCCTCCTTTCAGTAAAAATGTGAAATGATGTCAAATTCTATGATTCTATGATTCTATGTTTATGGGATAACACCTGCAGCAGAATGAATACAATGAATATAGCTTTAGTCAAGATTACAATACTACTGATTTTTATTAGGGACTTAATAGATGAAAAATGTCTGCGAATATCAGCCACTAGAAAATAATGGCTCTATCCCCATACCCTAGGATATGTGTTTGGAAGTGAGCTCCTCTGGAAATTTTCTATAACCCGCCTTCCCTGGAAACATGATGAAAATGTCTGGTTTTTCCTTGGCTTTGTGATGATGGTGCTTTCCAGGAGTGTGATGCACAAAGAGGGGGCTGAGGGGCGCACAGACTACAAAGTGAATGACCATTTCCTTCACCTGTCCTGTGAACTGGTTAAGCCCCTGCACCGCAGGTGGAGGGATTTTTATGGCCTGATGAGGTACTGCAGAATCATGCCTTTTAGCAACACTTTACTTGCTTCCCTGTTTTCAATTACATTTAAACTTCAAGAATTTTTAGTAACCGATACAATGCTGAAACTGACTGATTTCTCTGCTGCACGTGATGAAGCCATCATAGCAAAAGCTATACATAAAGCAGCCCATTTTCATCAGCAGCATTACAGGGTGAACACGGACCGATGAATGTGGAGCCCTTCTGACCCCAAACTGAGAGAGGGTCCAGATGGACAGAAGCCTCTCTCCAGGACGGACCAGGGAGCCCAAGCTCCAGTCTGGATGCCTGAGGATTAGACTCCTGCCTGGATTCATGGCAACACACTCCTACGTCTCGGTCCAGACAACGTTGCCAACCTCACAAAAAGTCCTTGCTCTGGTTTTACTGCCGAGGCTTGGAGTCAAACATGCTCATTTGTCCAGCCAAGGATAGGAACCAGCTAAAAATATTTTAGTCTAATTTGAATATGTTTTGGCAAAGCTAATTCAGGTTTCAGACCTTTCTGGATTTCATCCATCATTGACTCCTGCATAGCATTTGCCCCCTTGTCCACAGTGTGCAGAAAAGAGCAGACTAATTGTTCTGGATCTCAAGAAAGACACAAATAAGAGTGCTTGAGGCCTTTTGAATTCAGCACACGTGACAGTTTGCAAAGCTGCTGAGCAACACTTCTGCAGGTTATGCGCTGCAGACAGGACTGGTTCATGCAAGAGAGGAGACAAAGTGGCATCTACTTTTAATTCAGTTACAACCACAACCACGAATTTTCTGGATACAAGCTGGTTAACCGAAAGGGCAAGTCCTAGAATGGAACAAAGGAACTCAGAAGCAAGGTCTCAAGTTCTAGATTCCAACTCTGCCAGTGATTCCCTCTATAACCTCCGGTAAGTCAGGTAACTTCCTCGTCTAGTGTTTTCTTAACATTGTAAAGATTAAGCACACTGAGTAATTTCTCCAATTTTTCCAAATGTGGAAGTGATCTTGTTAGGTGCTAGAGGTCAACAGGCTGTTACAAAACCAAGAACAGAGAAAAGAGGAAGATTAAGGCTTTGGGCAACATAAATATATGGAAAATTCTAACAGTTACATGTTCAATTCAGCATAAAACCCAGCCTAAGCAAGCAGGAATGGTAGCAGCTGAAAAGTTATGCCGAAACAGAAGCAGGACAAAACATTTCCTCTCATGCCAAGGTTCAGAGTAGAGCCTGTCATGGCCCCACACATTCAGGCATGGGATACCTGAACGGTCCTCCCATCCTTCCGCTTCTGCTCTGTCTTCCATCCTCTCACCAGCAGCATTGCAGCAGCACTAGCTAAGACAGAAAGTCTGACTTTCCTTCCTCTATTTTCCTCTTTTTCCCTATGTGAAAGTGCAGTCTTTGGTGTTTTGAAGGATTTGGGGGGTGGGGGGGGGGGTGTTGTTGTTGTTTAAAAAAAAAAAAAGACATTCTAATTTTGCTTGGCACAAAAGTAAAAAATGGAATGTTTTTTTGTTGTTTTCTAACATTCCAGAAAGCACTGAGTACATACCAGCAAAGTTCTTCTGGTCAGTACTTAAAGCCCCAAGAGAAACATTTCAAGAGAGCTACAGTGCTCTAACGAGGCGAAGACCTGAGGTGTGTCCCAGGGGCGGCTCCAGGCACACCAGCATGCCCAGTTCACCCATTGCTGCTGCAGTCTGGTGTGGGCGGATGGCCCAGCTGGTGCAGATCGCTTTGCAGCAGGACTTGAAGCACAGCATGGTGCACAGAACATTTGTACCCCTGTCCACAGGAAAGGCCACTTCTCCCCTCTCACAGAAGTCCAGAGGAAGTGCCACCATAGTGGAAGAAGCTTGCCCTGAGCTGTATGTAGTGCGTAGCTGCACTGCAGCATCAGTAGCTCCCTGTTCTGTGCCAGGCTACGTACATGGAGAGACGGAAATGTGTCTCCAGCTTTCTCCTCTCTCCCGTGGAGGTGGCAGCAGGTCCCAGCTGGCCACCAGCTTATGTTCAGGCTGAGGAGGAAGTGTTTAGTTCTACAGTGGACTACTTTACAGGGACTTCCATAGTGAATATTCATTCTACTAACTCCATAAGCTTTTGAGTCAGTTTTCAGTACATTTTTTTTATTTGGGTTGACATTCAGAATTCCTTCCCTGTACTGCATATGATGACACTTTGGTAAATGTATTATTCTTTTCACCTGACCATGTTTCCTTTCCAAACCAAACACGTAACAGAAATCATTTCAGCTTTCTAGATTATTTTCTGACAAAACTGCAGTGGCTGGAAAGGCAAATTGACATTACAGCTGCTCTCTGTTTTGGATTTCTTTTTTTTTTTTCTTTGGTTTGGATGCCTTCTGAAATGCCAAGCAAAATTGCATTATCTGTTGCACCACAGTACATATATTGTTGTTCCCAAAGGTTTACTTATAACACTCACAGCACCATTTATTTTTTTTCCTTTCCCCCCATTGTCATTTCTGTACAGATTTAATACAACAGAAACATGGCTTCCACTGGGAGCTACAGGTAGAGCGGTTCCAAAGTTCTCTATAATTGGTGTCTGCCATGGCTGCTCACAGTAAGTTATGTAAATCACAGCAAGGACCCACAACCCCTAAAGGCATGAATATTTTTTTCATTCAGTGCAGAGGATAACTACAGAATCTTAGTAATAGTCCCTTCCACATCAGGGATCTCCTTACCAGGCAAAGTCAAGGTCTAGAGACTGGCCATGTCAATTCTGCAATTTAAATCCTACTGTTAAAGATGGTTTGGTAGGTATTACAGTAGGTCAAGGCATTATAGGCAATATTCATTTTTAGGATGTGTTTTCCCTTCATAGCCTTTGCAAATCCACCTGCTTCTGTTTACATTCACTGTAGTAATTACAGCAAACCACAGATTTGAATATTTATTTCTTTTTTTCTGTAACAACTCTTTAATTTGAAATTAAATGAGGGACTGTTAGGGTTTCATTCTGAAAAAGGAGGAAGAATTCCATTGATTTTCTAGTGATATATTTTAGTTAAAATCATGCCTTTCAAGTGATCAAATGTGAGGTTATTGTTAATTCTGTTTCCTTGAAAATAGCACTGCAAGTGTGAGAATTTTTAGCCTAAATTCAGTAAGTCAACTTCTGTCTTCTTACCATTTTTTATTTCTCCCACAAATCTTGCATTTATGGGTCATATACATCAGTTTATGCACTATCTATTAGGTAACTGAATGGATCCTTAAAACATGGTAATTGTCTACTTCTATTATCAGGAAAAGAAGATTTCCTAAAATAAAATCCTTGTTCACATTTCCACCTTGATTAGAAAACATCCTGATGCCCTTTGGCAAAGCACATGTTAAAAAAAAAAAAAAAAAAAGAAAAAGATAAATGTTTTTAAAAGCCAGTTGAATCTGATTCTTCTGCTGCAGTTACCAGCAAGAATTCTGACAAAGAAAAATCTCCTTTGGGCTTGACTTTGCATATAGCCCCCCCCCGACTGCATCTTAATCTAATCTTATAACTTTTCTTATTTTACCTCCACCCCTTTTCATCTACTTACTCAGGAAAGCTAAGCTCAGAATCTGTATCTGTTTTTCTTTAATTCTTTTTAATTTTAATAATAGCAAGTAAATGCATACTATTCACACACAATATAGTATTAAATGTACACACAGGCATACAGACACACATTCACTTTCAGGAACACACACAGGTTCTTCAAGGAAATTAGGTGTTTCTTAACAATGTGGTGTTAGGCGAGGCCGTGCACCTTAAGCGTGTGTTTTCCAACGTACCTGTTTTGCTTTGGGCTGTCACACCTGCACCGTGCGCCTTGCTGGTGCACACAGCGTAAGGAGCGATACAAGGACACGGCTGGAGCACCCCGTTCTGGGACTGCCGTCAGCTCACTCAGTTCCCCTCAAGGCTTGGAGGAAGCAGCAATATGACAGACAAACAGACCCAGGAGGACCCCGGTGAGGAAATAAAGGTGACTTAAAGCCTCTGCCTCTGAACGGCTCCGGACCCTGCACAGCACAGCTCCAAGTGTATGGAAGAGTACCAGCCACTGATGCAGCGCAGGCTTAGTAAATTATTTTTCCATCAGTTACAAAAGGCACCTACTGGGCCCTGTTTTTCATCCCTCTACAAGCTAGACAGATGGAAGAACAGAAAAGTTAGTGGCTGGTACAATCAGCTAGTACCAAGTCAGTGGTTCAGTGGTTCAAATGTCTCTGTGCTCTATCATCTTGGAGATAAACGTGAGCTGTAGTCACCCATGTGTCATGCTCAGCTAAGCTGGCTATCGGCAGAAACAGCATGCAATTGAAATTTTGCCCAGCCTTAATCAATGGACTGTGTCCTCATGGAACGAGAGACAGCTGCTTCTGGCAGAGACAGGCAACTGCAGAAATCTCCTTCTTCTGTGACATATGCTATAAAGTTTTTAGATTACAACTGTTACATACAATGATGCAAATGAACCATATTTTCACTTGAAAAGTGTTGTCCAGAAAGGCCAGCAGAGTATCTTCAGGCCATAATGGATGCATGCAGCTCCTGACCTTCACAGACTTTAGGTATTACAAAAAATTTACAATTCATTTGTTTATTATTGATAAAACTTGTTTAAGGCTCCTGCAGTCTCTCAAATGGCTTAAAAAAATATGAAAACCGTGATTATTTTACTTTGGTTAGCCAAAACCAAGCTGTTCTAGTACAATTCCTCCTCTCCCTTGAGGCCCCTGAACTCCAAATGTGCAGGGTCTGGAATATTCACTCCCTACTGTAACGTGAACCCCACAAGGTAGAGCAAAGAGTACCTATTTTTCCAAGTGATTCAAGACTCCTAATTGCAGGTTAAGTTTTGGCTAGTTAGGACAGGGTCCAAAGGCTTTCTGCAGGCTGAAGTAATTTTTGTCTGGAAAAAATTATTGGGGAATGGGTGAAAAAAGAAATAAGCATTATAAAAATGTTGCATCACTCTGGGTTATGTCAGATGAGTTATGATAAGGAACACTGTGTCTGACGTGAAGAATCACATTAAGTTAAAAATAAAATAAAAACTAAAATGGGTTTGGTTGTGGGTTGGCTTTTTTCCCCCCAAAACTCTGGTATGCTTAATTTCAGTTACTGGAACCGTGTTTTCTACCTTCTTTTTATGGCCTTTTTTATAAAAGGTAGCTGGTACTCACAAAAAATTTTGGGACCGTTCAAAACTTTTCACAGTTAATTAGTAATGCATGTAGCAAAACACCCGCCCTACCTCTGGGCTTTGGGGGTTGCCCTGGTTCACTTGTAACTGATTTATTTTTTAAGGTTGTCTGGCACATCTCCACCCCAGCTGCTTCCAAGAAATTTCAGCCCAGCGTCAGCTGGGAAAGATCAACTTCACATGCTGACATACAGAGGCGGCCTTAGGAATATTGGGGCCTCCGGTGGGAGGCGTCAATGGGAATCTTTGCTCTTTTTGCTGATCCAGGGATACAGTATCTGCCACCATACAGGACTTTTTTTTTTTAGCATTTTCCTTGAAAGAACACTCACCTGATTACTACACTATGTTTTTCCTCAATCAGAAACAGAAGTGTTATCTTTACCAGATTTGTGGCTCATTATGGAGGCCTGAATGGTGGATGGCTTTTGCAGGCATCCAAAACCGTTGGTAATGACTTATGAGCCGCCAAAAAAAACATGCTGTTTCATAGACTGCTTAAATTTTGCAGAATACAAAAGAGGCTAGAGAATGATTCTGATATCTTTCCTTATGTCTGAGCAATGGCTTACTCTCCAAGTCTACTGCTGAAACTGATGTCCACAAATTCTAACCCTTTTCCTAGGGATATATGGCTTTATTTTTTTGTGATTATTTTTATTCAGAACTTCCTTGAAGAAAATTTTCTGCCATATTCCCTCCTTCATTTTTCTTCCTCTTTTAGGTTGCAAATTAATTTTGTCACTAGCCTTCTTCCCTATCCTTCATATGGTGCCCTTCTTTCCATTTCCAAGAACATCTGAACCAAGAGCATCTTATCATTTGCACAAAATACAGTTTTTAAAAAATTGTTATATCTAATTGAGTCCATTAGTAAAGGAAGAAAGCATCCCTAATTTTAATGTACAGCACCTGATTCTGCTTAAATTCAGACACAGTACACAAAGCCACTCACTGTAAGGTATAGGCTGGCAGTGAGTTCTACCTCCGGGTTCACCCTTCCAAATTTGTGTAGGGAGCCGAATGTTTGAATGATTTTCATCTTTTAGTCATGGATTTGGTTTGATCCACAGTTGAGAGGATCCAACAGGAAATTCTGTGGTTCATTCTTTTTTTTTTTTCCAAACTTCAACAGCCTTTTTCTTCACATACATAGTTTTGGAACAGCAATACAGAACTTAATTTTTTTCAGAAGTGGAGGCAATAAAAAAAAGCAGAACCACAACTGTAGAACGATGAAGAAAACTGGGCGTTGATAGAACATCAAACCTTTGATTAAAACAATATTCTTAGAATATTTTTTCCCCAGCTAGATAAGCTGAACAAGATCCCCATAGTTTAGCTATGCAACATTACTCAGTTTAACTGTTACTTTATGTTCGCCTGTGTTCAGATGCTTATAGCGAGAGAACATTCCCAACCCGCACAGAGTCAGAGACTGTATTTTGTTAGGATAGCAGACTTGTTATGTTCCATTCAGCTCAGCACCATTAAGCTTCTGGGTCCAGCGTTTGCTGTCTGCTGCCAGGATTAATATCTTAGTATTTTCTTCCTAGTCTATGGTTACATTTCAAGAATTAAATGATGATTCAGAAAGTTGGCTTCACTTTATGAGCTGTTAAACCTGGGAGATACAGTATGTCAAAACGAAAAGAAATAGTCAAAGTTATAATCGTTAATGTTAACTTCGTCCGTAGAGTCTTTATCACTTGGCACATAATGTGCATCCATTCCCGTTACAAAAATTTCACTTATATCTAAAAAGATGATTTTCTATGGAGGACCCAGAGGACACCTTTGTATTGTTTTGTGCTTTGTGAGAAGGTGGACTGAGAACTCTGGAGACAGAAATCTTGCATTTATACCCCCTGGGATGTCTGGCACTGACAGGTAAAGTGAAATTGTCCCCACACGACCCCATTAGCAGTCCCCAGGCTGGATTTGGAAGCTGAGTGACAGCTCGGCTGTTGTGTCCTTTCCATTTTTTACCCCATTATTAAAGACCATCAAGGAAGGGGACTGGTAGGATCAAATGAAGTGCTGGTTGGGCCATATAGACACTCATTCCCTGGGATCCTGGCAGGACCCGCTACCTCCCTTCACACTCCTAAAGAAACATCTGATGAGGGCAGAAGTTCTTAAGCAGCTTCAGGCTAGACCCAGCTAGCTGGGTCAATTGGAAAGCTCTTTCCCAAACATGACTGTTTCCTTTGTAAAAAATAATTCCTTACCCAGCAATCTTATATAAGAATTTCATTTGCCATAACAAGTTTTTCTGTGTATCTTCAGAACAGCTCAAAGCCATGTTTGTTCTTCCTAAATTTAAAAAAAAGCTAATAATTGTCTAATATTAATGCTAATAAGTGTCACTACCAGCATTGCCTCTTATTGTGCTGTCACTCCCCCTCTCCTTACATTACCTGTAAATTTATTTTTTTTCCTATCATTTTAATTTTTATTCACCTAGTATTTGGCATACGGGTCCAAAGTTCAGGCAAATATAACAATCAGTTGAGAAATACTCACCAGACAAGTATTCATGCACTCTTGTATCACCTGACATATGGTGAACAAGCTGATGAATGACTCAGGATTTAAATGGTAATTACCATTCATCATTATAATAGACTTGCTAATTCATAAATTCTTGGTAAGCCAATTTTCTATAAAAAGGTTAATAATAAGAGTGGAAAAGAAAGAAAAAATAGCCCTAGTGTGATAAAAAATGTAAAAGCTAGAATATCTTCACTGCCGCATATCCCTTCTAATGATTGAGTAGTTTTGCACCAAAGTGCTTATTGACGCAATACCACTTGCTGTACCGGAGCTCTGATGGAAACAAGGTAGAAAGAAAAATCCAGGACCTAACTGCTCAGGGAGGAGGCTGAGGTGTGTCAGACAAAGACAAAGGAACTAAGACAGTCACATATGGCAAAGGCAGGCAGGATCCCCCTCACTTATTTCTTAGTTTTATAGTACAATGTCATGTTCTCAGAACTGCTAACAAGATACAACGTAGGGGAAACTGTATGGGAATGTTCCTGGGACTCCTAAGTGGTGGTGCTGTGAGAAGTGCACGGAGCCGGACATCACATCTGATTTGAACTGGTCTTGCTCCCCATAGCCTCATTGACCATTCTACTACTGTCAATTCCTCTGAGTAAAAGAAACAAGAAGTTGTCTCTGCTTTGCTTAAAATAATAACAAAGAAGGAAAAAAGGGGGGGGGGGGAAGGAAAAAATATTTCCTCATTTTATGACCCTTTTCTGGAAGAGCACTGTAAATGTAATTTACAAACCCTCTGGAAAAAAGCAATGTAAACTAGAAAGAACACATACAGGCAACACTGAAACTCTATATACCCAGTGCTCAATACAGCACTTATTCCCCCATTAGATAATGTACATAAATGCACACAAATGCAAATACTCATTCCACCTCTAATCCTCATGTAGGCACGTCTTTTTATCATAAGAGGCCAATATAGGAAAGATTTTACTGCCCCACCAAGGCATGTAGTTTCTCTGTCCACCTACATCCTCCTACTCCTTGCCTGAGCACCGCAGATGTAGAAGCTACCCTAAGTTACACAGTGGACGTACTTTTTACTTCAGATGCGTAAGACTAAGGAGGACAAGGACAGGGAAAAGATGCATCTGTTTGCAATGGTCTGAAGGACCAGAGGAACAGAGAACAATAGAAATGATGCGCGGAAACTCAGTGCCCTTTCCCCTCGCTTCCCCATACTGTTGCTGCTGTTGTGCAGGGGAAACCTAAGAGATATCCACATTCAGGGCAATGAAGTAGTCAAGTTTAAGTCAAGTTTTTGATCATTTTAGCCTGCCTTTGGGACGATGCAGGGAAAGTTGTGCTTTTGATCTGTGGCACATTAGGTATGAAGGGGATTGGACAGATATTGTGTATTCAGGAATATAGCATTTGGAAGTGAAAAAAATCATCCCAAATCTATTGTGGCTATGTAACACCATATTGAGATGATGAATAATACTACAATGTACTTCATGTTCGGAAAAGTTTACAATGTGGGTAATCTTACTGATTGCTATCCTGCAAAACAAACTATTTTAGCAACAGAATATGAAATTACTGCCAAGCCAGACTCCCTTTTGCATGCTTTTTCTCTTTCTCTCTTTCTTTGTCTCTCTTGTACACACACATTTTAAAAATTTAAAACTGATTTAAATTTAAAAGCAGATGTTAAAACCTGACTTACACCTCAAATTCAGGGGACCTTTTTGAAACCAACAAAAGTTTAGAGCTTTGTTTAGAGCTCCAGGTCCCTAACTATGGAAACAAGGATGAAAAGCATTAAAATTTGCTCTGTATGAGGACTGGTTTTCAGAGTGTGTTTTTATTTAGAATTTTGGACAATTTTCAAAAATTTATTTCAGTTGCATTGATTATAACAATTAGGCAGTGTGGAGATTATAAAGGACGTAGTAAGAAGTTATTGATGCCCTTTTGCTTCTCAATTGCTTGACAGTATGTAACGGTAAACATGTATAAAGCAAAACTAAAATCATATGATATGACTCCAAAGCAAAGCAAACAAACAAACAAACAAAGAACTCAAAACCAGAAGCAGAGCAATTAAGACATCATTCTAAAGAACATAGGTTCAGGCTTACTATTAAAATGCAACTACATTTCAGGCTACACTATCAGGCTAAATACAAAGTCCCAGAATACAGTGCATGTTTTCTTTATTATAAAAATGGAAAAATTAATTTACAGTAGCAGTAAAATAATTTTAACACTGGATTTCAGAAAGAGAACATGGCAAGCTTTTATATATTTGCATGACATTTGTTCTAGTTTTTGTGTATGCTAAGGCAAAAGCTTAAAACATGTAGTATGAAATTCCATGATTAACAAGTATCACTGCATTTTTTGTTTTCCTGGGGATACAAAGCATAAAAATAGGTCAGCTATTGGGTCAGCTGCAAATGGGGAGTTAAATTGGAATAGAATGAATCAAAATGCTTTTGCTCAGCCAACTACATAATCAAAGGATAAAGATTCCACTGAACAATTTAGTATCCAACTTCCTTAACTAACCTTTTAGTCATAAATCAAAATATTTCATTTTATAGTTAAAAGTTAGTTATAGCATTGGGGATAAAGAGAAAGGAAGACAACAGCACAGATAGCTGTGAGCTATATATGCAAGTAAGGTCACACATCCAGAGACTCCTGTGACATCTCAGTAAGCACAACAGTAAAGCTCTGGTGGATTGTGAAGTCACTGGGATGACATGAAGGTATCTTTGGACTCAGTTTGCTTCCACCATGCTTTTTGTACCTGGTTATTATATGTAAAATGTTCTTTATGACTACTAGGAAGAATATGTCCCCTTGCTGATCTGTATTTTGATATCTTGGAAAGCTCAGTTTATTGAAGATTTTCTGTCACTGAATGAGAGCATTATAGGGTTTTAGGCTTACCTCACCGTTTCAGGGTTGAGCCGCTATTGCTGAACAGTGGGATATAGAAACGATGAATTGACATTAGTACATAGGCCCACATGGTTACCATTAGATGCTTGAAAACCTGCTTTAGAGTGACTCATTCACTAGCTTTACTGTTTTCAGGGTTAAATTCTAAAAGTGGTCACATTTTTCCAGAGGTTGAACACTTGCAACTCTCACGAATTTACTGCTAAACATCGGTTATTGAAGTTGATGGAAGATGAATGTAAAGGTTTGGCCTCAAAGTCTGTGTTGCTCTTATGGAAATTTTAAGAAAAAAACATGAAGTTGTGTGATTTTAGGAATATTTGAGGTCTTATATCACAGCTTTTCCTATGCTTAAACTGTAGAATTGTATATTGCTTTTGATGGCTGTCTTTTTTTAACAGATGTATATTCTTCCTTTTAATAAGGTTTTCTACTTACTGATGTTTTGGAAGGAGAGATTAGAATAAGTATTTCTATCTGTAGAAATAGTTCCTATTTGCTCCACAGTGGACAAATCAGTGTTTTAGCCTTTTTTGCAACCTTCAGAAAATGTTATCTTTATACTTTATACTATGTAACTTACAATTATTTCACCTACTGTGTGTGCAGCCCTGTCCCAAAAAAGGCTAAAATACAAGAACAAGAAAAGTGACATACAAAATGAAGATGATGACCATAGGTATGGAAGAATTTCATGTAAGTGAGACAGGCCAGAGTAGGAAAAGAGAGAATGCAATGGAAAGGGGTACACCATGTCATAAATGGCATGGTGAAAGGGAATACAGAACAATTGCTGACCATGATTGGTATCATAAAAAGCGAAGAGATCAAGCAGACTTTTAAAAGACCAAAGGAAATGCTCTTTTATTTAATACATAGTTAAATCAGGAAACTCATTGCCACAGGATATTGTGAAGGCCAAAACTCTAACAAACCCATAAAAACATCTGATAGATTCTTGAAATGAAGATTCATTTGAACATAATGATGTACCTACTGCCTCCTGCTCTGGAAATCCCCCAACCATGAGTTGCAAGACAAGGAAAAGGTTCCAAAACCATCATCACTGACCATTCCCTGCTCATGGATGTTTTTTTCATAAGTCCCTGTCTAGTTATTTTCAGAAGAGAGATCCTGGATTACATGGCTGCTTATTCTGATGCATAGGAAATTTTATGTTCTTATATTCTCAAAGCTAGAAACTTTTTCATAGAAAAATAGACTTTTCTATCAAGATAGGGTCTAGCACTTTGTGCTCAATATCCCACAGATTGAGTAGCCAAAGTAGCCCTCTAGAGCTTCAATATACTACAACTACAGTAGTAATCAGTAAAGAATTCCTGTAATATTTGCCTTTTTTTTGCCCCGTCTGATACTTTTTTTGACCTAGATCTGACCAGTACTTGCAGAGCCAGTGGACCTACTACATGATTAGAAAGAATTTGCTTCACAGCAGATATTATCTAGAAATCAGTCATCTTAACACTGTATCTGAATAAGCATTCCATATACATGCATATATATATATATATACATACACACACACACATGCATTTCTGTTGAACTGTACAAGTCACCATTCCAACATGATGGGAGGAAACCAAAATATTCACTCAAACTTTAGAGTTTTCCTTGCATAATATATAGCCTAGATATCATTTGTCCAAAACTCCCATTTATGCTCAGACTGTTCCTATAAAAAAGCCAAACTTTAAAGTCTGTCAAAAAAACAGTCTTTCTGCTGTGTATCTAATAGGATATAGTCTATCTCTTTGCATTCATGCTTGGGTCTGCAGCATAGGTCAGTATGCTGGACCATTACTGGTCAGGCTGCTCACACACTTTGTGGCCCACCATCACCATCGGACAATGCACAGGTTCAGGAGGTTGTCTTTCAGGAGCCCTATCTGCTATGTGCCATGTAGGCACCCTGTTTTGGGAGGAAGAAGATTCAGGCACATGGACATGACATCCACTTTGCCTTCAGAGCCCGAGAAAGGACGATAATACACGACTGTTCAGGCACAACCTCTAACTACTGAAAAGTGGTATCATTCCAGGTGCTAATTACTTGAAAAATACTTATGTCTCTCTAGTTTTTGCAATTACACATTGACACCATACAGATAGCCTTGGGAAAATTCTTTGTTTTGTGTGGGCTGAATATCATAGATTATTGTGGTGGTTTCTCCCAACTTTAACATCTGTTAGTCTCTGGTACTCCTAACTGGCTTCTTTTTTACTGGCCGAGTCTTCTGGCTCCTTAAAGCGTCATTGGCACTAGGGAAAGAGAGCCATATGGAACATTTTTGGGCAGCGCAAGCGTATGGTATGGTACAAACTGCAGAATACAGTACTGGGGTTCTTCCTGATGTTGGTCTTTTAGTCGGATGTGGCTGTTTAATGCTGATGTGTACATTTCTTGAAGAACCGCAATGAAGCCTTTTCCAAAAACTGCCGGCCCCACACCTTGCTCAATCCACTGTGAAAGGAAGTATTTTTGGCTTTGAGATATATGGGTTAAGCGTGCGTGTTCTTTCATTTAAATAAGGAATCTATGGTAGATCCAAACTGTCGCTGGCTGCAAATAAGCAACCATTTTCAGGCACACATTGATGATTTCTGGGATAGAAGTCTTCCTGAGAGGCTTTCTTCTTGCTCAAGGTCAGATAACTTTCACAGTAGTCACACCATCTACAAGATTTACTATCGGTTATAAAAATAGCTGTGAAATATAGGTTTATTCTTGATGCCTGGAAGTGGGCTTGGTGTTGTAACTGGTCTATAAATAATAAAAGTAAATATCCATGCATGAATACTTTGAGACATAATGCATGTACTAAACACACAGTATATGTAGCATCAAGTATTTCAGAAATATCTAATATGTTCTGAAATATATATTCTGCTTTTTTCCCTCACTCCATAAACTGAGCAAATGTCTCTGGAGCCATGTGTCTGCACTCAGGGTTTAGTCATGTGCTACCAAATCATCTGCATGGGGAAACACAAAGGCATGCATTGCATAAGCCACCTGCTCTGTGGATCTATAGTCATGGACCGGGATTTGTGGCTGGTTTGCCATTACCTTCTTGTCCCTTCTTTTCCCTCCCATGCAGATTTGTGAGGGACTAACACAGGCTCCTCCAGCTTATTTAGCATGTCAGTGAGGAAAGTTGAGCCTCCATGGAAAAGGAAGAGGGAACAAACCACACTGAGCAAAACGTTGGCCAAGCTTAGGTTTCCTATGGATTAAGGAAGGAGCAGCCAAGTTAACCAAAGCTGTCAATGCAGCTCACGATGAGAAAGGATGCAGATGAAGGGAATGAACCCTCAAATGACAGCTAGGTACTCTTTTTTCTTACAGCACTAGAATTTAGAGAAATGCTAGATGCACATGAAGATTTCAAGAGAGAAGACATTTTGGAGACATGCTTATTTTGGAAGGTTGTGGATGTCATTTTGGTTAGAAAATTACACAGCGATGAACTCACTGTAATACAGAAATGTTCTTATTACATTTTTTTTCTTTTTCTGTGGTGATCTCAAGTACACAGTGGTTATTCCCTTGTGATGTAAATCTGTAATGTGTATTACCTGGGTTAGACTGACAAAAATGCTTCAGAAGATATTTCATCCTGTTCCTGCACTGTTTGTCTTGGTTTTGAGCATTGAGTTAACAGTCCACATTGAATGACCCAACCTTGTGCTTAATTCTTCCAGAGATAAAGAGAAATTTCAAGGCAGAACTTAAGCAGAGAAGCAGTTCTTTGTGGAATAGCTACACATTTCTGCATATGTTTGCAGGAAGGTCCCTTTTCAACCAAAATAGATCAGATATCTGATGGTATCTGGTTGCATATTCATGTAGATGTCAGGGATCTATATGGAGACTCGTGTTCTGCAAGGGCTTCATCACAGTTTGGGGCCTTCAGCCTCATTCTCAAGAGTGCCCATTCCTGAGAAATAAAATTGCTATGTTCTCCCCCTGAAAAAGGCCATCCCTTTGTGCTCCTAATAATATGGTGAACATGAAGGAAGGAGAACCTCTTAACTGTTCAGAGAAGATATACTGCATAAAGCGTTTTTTACACTTTCTTCAAAGAACCAATTTGAGTCAAATTCCCCAGCACCTCTTCAGGGGATTCATTGTATTTAACTCTCACATGTTCTAGGGAGCCAAAACTCCTATTCATTTCAACTAAGTCAGTTCCACTCTATCTCGTGAAGCTTGAGTGTTTCTCTCTGTCTTTATAGAACATAAGGAACTGTACCTAGCGCTATACAGCACTTTGTTTCTGAAAGCCTATTCAAACTGCCATTTCAACAGAGGGAGTATCTGATGACACAGGATCTGAAAATCAACCTGGATACAATTTTAATTCCAAATATCTGGTAATCACAACAGCTGAGAGTTGTTAATTATTAGCCATGGTTCCAATGAGGACTAAGCTCTGAGGGACATGTGCATGATGGTCTAGGTTAGTGCAGATGCTGCTGCAGTTATGTTGCAGTTCCAGTGATTTTTTCTTTTTTTTTTTTTTTTTTAAATGAACTGCAAGTCTTCCCACAAAAAGGTGCATGGGACCACTGACAACACAGTTAAATCTTCACTAGTAGATGTATTGAAAATCAAAAAACCATTTCATAAGTTCTGGAAAAGTAAACCTAATCTAATATTTCTCAGTTTTCTGCAACCTTGCTCCCAAAGATCAAACACTTCACAGGCATGATTTCAGCATCACCATATCCCCAGTTTGTCATCTGATGGAAGGGAAATAAACAGCTGAGCAAGTATGCCTTCTTCTCTAAAGTGTGAAGCACCTGTAACACAAAGAAATGAAAGCTATGAAAGTTTGGTGCCTTTGAAGATAAGCCCATCCCTAGATGATATGACAAATATCATCAAGACCAGTTAAGTAAGTAAGCATGTGTTTAAATTTAAGCTCTGAATAGCTGTAATAGCCAAGATTCTCAAGGTACTACAGCATCTAACTCCTGTTGGAGGCAAGGCAGCTCAGCTTCTGGGAACGTGCTGTCGTCTGGAATATGACAACACCCAGTGCCTCAAGATAACCACAGCCTCAGGCATTTCCTCTTGCACTAATAGCTGGACCAAGCTGTTTACTAGATAGGACGATAGATGGTTGTCTCATTTGCAGTAGGCCACACCGTATGTGATCCATGTCCAGGTAATACTGCAGCTTTTGTAAAGGCCTCAGAAGTAGTCCCACAGTTGTCAGCAACTGGGAACAGCAATTGCAAGATCACAACTGTGCACGACAGTCCTGCCCCATAGACTGGTTTGGTCATTTGGCCCAAACCCAACAACAGAATATGTAGAGTATATATGGAAGGAGAGGTGAAGGAAGACAAATTTCTTTACATGTTGCTCCAGGGCATCACAAAGTCTCTTGTGCCTCCTCTTCCCCTTCAGAGAGCAGTAAACTGAGCCAGCTCATGGAGACCTATTACAACCAGGGAAAGCTTCTGGAGCTCCTCAACATAAAATATACAGAAAACCCCAGAAGTCTGCAGTGTTATTTCAGAGACCGGAAATAATCTTCCTGTGATGGCGCAGGTATAGGAATAAAATGTTCTGTGTATATTTTATGTTGCTGTATATTTTGAGAGAGATTTGAGGTCACCCTCAAAGGGGGAATTTCTCTTATGAGTTAGGCCTGAATGATTTTACTTAAAATTAATAAACAAGAAATGAAAGAGGACCTTGTTTCTCCAAAATCCAAGTTGTAAAATATATTTGTTTGGGGTTTTTTTATTTTGTTTATTGCTCTTTTGGTATTTTATGTCCTCAGCTGACTACAAGGATTTAAACAGAATTTCTAGTTTTGGTTCAATAAGATTTTAAAGAAAAGCTTTAGCAATCACAGTGCCAATTCAAACTTACTTCCTACTAAAGAGCAAACCCAAGGAATGCTTAACTTTTCTGGTTTAAATTCTTCATTAAAAACTAAAAGTTTAAATTGGCAGGGAAACTGCTGTTTAAGCTGTTAGTATACCAACATCAGAGAAAGCTGAGTTTTAGTCCTTGGTACTCTGCCAGGTACTGTGCTGCATATAACCACGATAAAGACAGAAATAAAAAAAAAAAAAAAAAAAAATGTGGTGAGAAAAGTTTTATTTAGCCTTTGTTCCCTTAGTGGATTTAATGTAGATAAATAAAAGTTTACTAAGTATCTTTTGAGGCCATAACCAATGGACTTTCAAAATCTGTTGATATTGCACTAGGCAGTGAGTCCAAAAAATGGTGAGAGATATATATAACTGCAAAGCATAATCTTGTTTGGTCATATGAGTGGCATATGTTTCTGAAGAAATAGCCCTTATAACTTACTTAAAGGTCTGCTTATGAGTAATAAGCCTTTTTGCTCATGAGTGAAATAATTATGTACAGAATTACACCACTTAGCTCTCTTAAAAGTTATAGCATCAGAGTCGTGATGTTGTAGTTTGGCATTTCAACTGTAAGAACTGAGTTTTCACATTTAATATCTCAGCCACTCTGGATCCTATCCACCTAAAACTTGGCAAGGAGATTTGTCTGCCCAGATGATTTTTTTAATAGTTTAAAATTAGTTAGGCCTTTTCTAGTTGTAGAGTAGCCAAGAATTAGTTTGGAGCTAGTTATAGATTATTTTTTTTAACTGTCTGTAATTATAAAATGATTCTTTAAAAAAAAACAACAAAAAAAGGACAATCTGCTACTTGTCACCAATTTTTGTAGACTGCTGCACTTTGGATTTTGAAGAAAAAAAAAGTCCTTTAAAACACCCCAAAGACAAACCATGAAAATCAAATATTGGGCCTTGGGGCAAGTGAATTCTCCAGCAGACTTTACCAGTTCCACTTTACCTAGGCAACCAGAGTGGTCAAAAGAAAACACTTAACGGAAGTTTAAAAATTTTGTTCTACTCTTGCACCACAGTGTGTCAGTCTTGCTTTT
Organism: Balearica regulorum gibbericeps; assembly: GCF_011004875.1. Classification (NCBI taxonomy): domain Eukaryota; kingdom Metazoa; phylum Chordata; class Aves; order Gruiformes; family Gruidae; genus Balearica; species Balearica regulorum. Next base: position 28,652,777 of record NC_046184.1, read on the forward strand.
TTGCTGTGCCTGTGTAGATGACACCTATGGGGAGAGATAACCACTCCCAAACTGGTGTGGCCAGTGAGCCACTATCAACCATCAACATTTCCCATGAGTCAATGTGCACTCTCATCATCACTCTTTTAGATAAAGGCCCTCTATAAACCTGGGTGACTCTAGGGACCTAATACATTGGCTTCATGGCCCAGGACTATACTGTAAACCAGAGCCTGGGAGTGGAGAAGAGCAAATTTTGCTGTGGGCCTCAAGACGGCCATACAAAAAGTTGGCTATAACATCAGCTGTTCCTGCACCTGAATAGTCACAACGGGCCAGCCTGAAATATTTCAGATGATCACCAATCCCTAGAGTGTCTGATAGTTTGCCAGTAGAACTAAAAAAAAAAAGAAAAGTCTTCTGCTTTGTTATTCAGCAGGTAAATCATGCACATTTAGAACACAGGCATTTTTAATAGATCGGATTAAGGAGAGGATCCTAATCCAACTGAAGCCTATAATAGTACTTATAGTCGGAGATGTACACATCACTGATTCTTTGATTCACTGTCTGAACTTAATAATTGAGAGAAAATATATTACTTTGATCCAAAACTGAAACAATGTAAGTTTCAATGGCTTCTGCAGGTTTAAAAAAAAAAAAAAAAAATCAGTCTAAACCATAAAATATTCATTTTTGTTTAGAGAATTTTTGACATACACTTTATTAAACAAAAGTATATTTAAGTTTGAAATGTAATTTCAAAATGAACAAATCAAAACACTGAATTAGAAAATGTCTAAGCAAATGTTTTGACTGGAAAAAAATTGTTTTTTTCCCCCTTGTCTTGATTTCAGCAGGGATAGAGTTGATTTTTTCCTAGCAGCTGGTATAGTGCTGTGTTTTGGATTTTGGATAATAATCTTGATAATACACTGATATTTTAATTGTTGCCAAGCAGTCAAAGACTTTCCAGCTTCTCATACTGCCCTGCCAATGAGGAGGCTGGGGGTACCCAAGAAGCTGGGCAGGGGCACAGCCAGGACAGCTGACCCCAGCTCACCAAAGGGGTATTCCATAACACATGACATCATACTCTGTATATAACTGGGGCAATTGGCTGGGAGGCAGCACAGCTCAGGAACTAGCTGAGCATCTGCTTCAGGTGGTGAGCAACTGTGCTGTGCATCACTTGTTTTGTTTTATTATTATTATTATTGTTGTTGTTGTTGTTATCTTCCTTTTCTGTCCTATTAAACTGTCTTTATGTCACCCCACAACTTTTACTATTTTTCTCTTTGATTCTCTCCCTCATGCCACTGGGAGCAGGGGGAGTGAGCGAACGGCTGTGTGATCGTTTTAGCTGCCTGCCGGGTTAAACCACAACACTCATCCAATCAAACAGTAAAAATCCAACATGATTTCACAAGTTCTTTCATTAACTCATATCTATATTATGATTTAAAAATAATTTAAAAATAAACCAGAATTTATTCCTGCTTTCATGGATTTCCAGGCTTTTCCATGGATTTTGTAATTAGGCACGAGCAAAGAGCACCTTTTTAAAGAGTCCATTACACTGGTAATTCATTGTTCCAAGTGTATAACAATATTCTCCCCTTACATGTGCTCATACTATCTAAAAATATATGCCCATTTTCTCTTTCTTTCTTCTACTGTATTTTACTCTGAGGTGCTTATGGTAAAAAACACTTGACTAGAAGAAAATAGGTTGAATGATCTGTCAGTCTGTCATCAAGGCTTCTTACTAAAGGGTCATATTTCTTATTAGTTAAAAAAAAAATATATTTACCATCAGGCAGAGATAGTCCTCTGGGCTGTCACCATGGTGTTACCATGTCGCAGTTGCAGCTTTCCATATGAACAGCATTAAAGCCAATACTGAAGTCTTACACCCAAGACAGAATTACTACAGTGATATCAATGTCATCATCTCTTTCCGTGCACACAACATCTAAGCAATGTATTTAGTAATACTGTTGCAGACTTCAGTGTTGGAGTTCCTCTTACTTTCCTATCTTGGATTTAAAAGCCTTCTATTAGGAAAAGAAGATCCCAACTGGAATGAGATTATAATGCAATCATCCGGTTCAGAACATTATGCCATGATTTTAGCAGCATGCTAGAAACTCCCTCTGCTCCTGGGCTTAATGAAATTTGAACTTATTATATGGTTCAGCACAGTTTTTGGAAGACAACCAATAAGTATGGGAGGTTTGCAGTTGAGACAAGGGGTTTGTTTGCCAGGATTTGACTCTCTCGAGGAAAGCTAGCTGCAGGGCCAGATCTTTTCTTTTCATTGGATATAAAATAGCTATGCTTATAGCAGTATTTGCTGGTGATGGCAGCCTGTGATAGAGCTGTATCTTTCCAGCAATACTTTAACCAGAGAATATCCGCTAATGACTGTAGCTGTATACCCACTCAACGGTGCTTTCCCAATATATAATGCAGTATTCAAGAAGGGGCACTTGACTGCAACGGTGCATTTAAATGCAGAAATCCACCTAGTGAGTAAAAATCGCGTACTACACCTTTCTAGGTGTTACTTTATGTGAAATTATAATATGAATTTATCCTGGAAAGAAAAAAAAGAAAAGATGTGTACCTGCACACATCTGCTTGTTCTATTTTTCAGGCTAACAGCTTAGCTGTAACATTTGTGCATTAGCTAAATAACATCTCAGGGGGAGCTGGAGATAGAACCTTGATGTCTCCTGATTGTACGTGTGTGAGTTTGTGCTCTCAAAGGATGGTCCTTAAAAAACTCCCTGCTGGAAGCTATTGTGCATATTGTAAAAGGACCGTTGCTAAGTGCCAATTGAGCTAGTACTGTATACTTGCCATTTTAAAAGAAGATTTCATACCACTTGATTATGTTAAATAGAAATGTTTGAAATTTAAACTGAATTACATCAAAATGGCACAGTAGTTATATGTCTAAAGAGCTGCTGCTACTCTCTCTCATAACTAATGTCAATCCCTTCTGGTAGACGGTTTTATGCGAAACTGTGACAGACTATATTACAGGCAAAGTTTAGAGAGCCTTGATATAAAGAAGTCATAAATAAATACTACCGTAAAACCAGACCTGTGTTTGTATTAACAAGCAAGAACTCCTTTAGAGTAAAGTACTGTCCTTAGTCAAAAAGATACCTTTTTTTTAAGGTCACAACTTCATCTTTAGCCTTTGGGTTGCATTAAGGTGTTAGAGGTTTTTCTGTGCAGTTGATGACTATTTAGGGGAACTCCGTGAACTCCAGCAATACAATCTAGAGAATATATTTAGCAGAAATAGTGCAGACATTACCTCAAGATAACATGTTGAGAACAAAAGAAATAATAATATTAGCAATAGCTAGTCAGCATGAGAGTCTGACTGGAACCCAGAAATCCAAGATCATTAGCAGGCAGATGGGAGAGAAATGAATGATATAGCACAAACAATTGGAAAATTTATTTTAAAAAAAAGGAGAAAAGTGATGAGTACCCACTCTTCATGTACAAATATGGTATTTCTGTGATCAATAACTGATGACATTACATGCAGAGATAGGCAAAAATAACAAATTACTTTTAAAAAGCTACTTCAGGATTTATGAATTTGGCAGAAATTTGATACGTATTTTGCAGGGAGGAAACAAAGGAAAAACTCAAATACATTTAAGCTAATTTTACTATTTCCAAAACATATTTTTCTAAGTTTTCATTCTGAATTTTTGTTTTTGTTTTGGGGTTTTTTTGTTGGGGTTTTTTCAGGTAAATTAAATATTTTTTTTTTTTAAAAAATATATATATTTCAATACATACCAGACAAATCTAAGGGGAAGGAATTGTCTTGGGTTTTTTCAAGGACTTTATATTTCAGGTGGTCTGGAAATTCTAAAATGCAATTTTTCATTCAGGGAGTGAAGAGAAAAATAAATCATTTAAACTGCTCAAATAACATTCCAGGTGCACCAAACATGTCGTTACCCATTCTAGAATATTATTTTAGCTTACACTGTGATCAAATACTCAGCTGACCACTCTCCCACCCACCCCCACTGTAAACAATCTTAATTTACCCTTGGAAGGCAACAGATAATTTCCCTAACAAAAGATCAATGGCACTTGTATGCATTTTCACTGAGTCTCCTGTGATGTCACCAGAATGAGATGGTTAATGGGTTGTGATGGAAAGGGTAACCTGTGAAAGATCCTCATACGGGTATCAGGCTGCATGGCATGGCCAACATAATGTCGCACGCCACACGCTTACCTTCCAGTGCTTTTTTTCAACTTCCTAGAGGCTGGGCTGCACGCTTTGACATGTCTCTTCATCTGACGTTTATACTCCTGATCTCAAGCTTGCTTTCAAGTGACGGTACCTGGCCTATTGGCATGTTCTAAGATAGGATCAAGACCTCAGGCTGCCTATTCTGTTCCAAAATTAAAATCTGCTGTGCTTCTAGTGTGCTGAAGATCAGCTTCTTTTAGAATGTATTGCAATGGTATTCTTCATTTTTATTTGTTATCTATAGGCCCAATACCCTGAAGACTTCACTGTTAGGACCCTGCTGCAGTTTTAGTCTGAAATGCAACTTGAAATTTCTCTCTTACTTGGCTCCTGTTCAAGCACAAAAATATGTACTTGGAATTAAATGTTGCTTTTGACTGGAGTCTGGTGTGGTCAGCTTACCCGTGGGGTGAAGAAAGAAGCAGTTTCTGTGATGATAGTGCTGCAGTGCTGGCGCAGCAGCCTGAGTTACAATAATGCACTCCTCTAATCAGTCACTCCTCATATCTTGTTTTGTAGCAGGATCTTTCTTATTCAAGCTGCCACTAACACACTCAAGCACTCACACAACCTCTTGCACGAATGCCAAACACCAAGTGAAAGTGCGATGGGATCCTTTGAGGCACTAATTCTGGCCTGGATGCAGTGAATGACACTTGGCACAAGAACTGACATCCCAGGATCAGACCAATGCCCACCTTCTGCTTCTGTTTTTTGCTTTTTTGTTTAATAAAAGCAATCTTACCATACGAGAAACAAACCTAAATATGCAGAGTCTAGCTTTTTATAGTTTTACTCTTGGTTTCTGTTAGTTTACCAAGTATTCAAGAAATTATTACTATCCTTGATATTCTATGGGTCATTCCTAGGCTGTTCTTTTTGTTTCTTCTTTTCTGTACTTTACTTATTTAGCTCATTTCTATTTCAACTGACAATGTTGCTGATTTTCTGATTTGCTGAAACTTTTCTTTCACAAGCAGTTCAGGTCCTTAGTTTTTAAAGTCCTTCAAAGCATCTTATTCTTCAGTTTTCAAATTATTCTCTTTTGAATGCCTGAACCCTAAGAGTTTATTGTTTGATTTTCTTTTAAAATGAACAAGAAAAAAATAGCTTCCTGCAGTTTGCATTCTCATGTTACTATGAGTTAAAAAGAGTGGTCATTATGGTTAAATTTCTGTCCAAGAAAGATCAGCTGCAATATATTTACTAGTCGTGTTAGAAAAGCATGGTTATGCAATTACAACTGCAAAAAAAGCTCTTCCAGGGATGGAGCTATATATGTCCTCAAAACTAATGCCCTTGACTAAGAGGGTTTGCAAAGTACTAAGTCTTAACTTCCACTACCACAACCTCCTTTGCACTTATATTAATGTTTATGGTGTAAATGCTGTATCTATTATAGTAAAGAAGTATATAGTGTATAAGTATGGACTGATGAATCATCATATAAGTGAATGAGAGAGTGCTGGAAACTGAGGAGTATATGTAGTACATGTGATGTACCTTCTATTACAACATTCATTTGTTCGCTGAAATATTTTAAAATGTGTAGATTTAAAATAATAAAGAAAATCTTTTTTTTTACATTTTGCTTTGAATTTTTATGCTGAATTTTATTGAAACATACTTTTTAAAATCAGTCATTTTAGTATCCATTTTTATCAAATTATAATCTTTTACCACTTAATAATAGAGGAGCAGAAGCTTTTTAAGCACATAACAACTGTGACAATTTGATGGAATTCAGTTTGAGTAATAATTTTATCAAATAATATATTTCTTTTAAAAAATACCATTTATTAAAACATTATCCACAATTTAGGCAGAATGGTAAAGCAAATGTCATTTTTAAACACACGACCCACCTTTGCTGAAAGCGCAGTACAATCACAACATGTTATAGGAAGTGTTGGCATGCTTTGAAACACAGGATGACTCTATCAATAGATTATTAAGCCTACGGATGAGAGCCCAGCATTTCTGAGCTAAATACTACTTATTCACTTCTCCCTGTGCATCTACATTGATTTTAATGAGTTTTCATGGGTTTAACTCAAGATGGGATATGATTCTCAGCACCTGGTGCATGAAGACACACTTGTCTTTAGTCATCTTGTCTGTAGTCTTCATAGACCAAAGCATTTGTAGGCTCCCAGGAAGCAAATTTTGCTCTCTTTCATCTTCAGGTCTGATGCCCCAGGGAAAGTGAAGTCCTGGGGAGGGGATCTGGCAGGCACCAAGACAAAAGCAACCTCAGCATGGATACTTTTAGGAAAGATCAGAGCAAATTATCAGAGGCATTCCTTTGGCAATCGTAGATCTTCAGGAGAAGGATGGAAATAAAATTCCTTAAATTGAAGCTGTTCTGTGGAAATGAGACCCAGGCGGAAGATGGAAAACATACTGAAATACAATAAACTATCAAGTATTGTAAGTAGCAGGGACTGAAAGGAAAGGTAAAGGTCTACATACATAATTTCAGAAATGGAAACTGTTACTCTCAGTGAGAGAGCCAGAAATGTTTCTTCTCACACTTCAGCTCACCCACAAAACTCCCAAGAGTTTCTTCCAAAACACCTGGACTGTCTTGGTCAAGCATCAAGCTTATTTCTTCTTTTGTACCTATTTTTATCTCTATAGAATATTTTAAATTTTGTTCTAAGGATTAACACGTTTCCCTGGGAGGAAGATGACATCTGCAGAAGTCATCTGCAGAAGTCTAGAAAGCTCAGCGGTTTGGGTGATACACTCAGCTACACAGGCAAACATCTATACCTGCTGATGGTCTAGCTACCCCTCAGAGAAGTTGTATGAACTGAACGTGACTGGCCTGGAGCAGGGACAGGTGACATCACGCTAGTGGCCAGGAGTCTGATTTCATTTAGTCAATGAAAGAATAGAGTATTATGCATACGAAGTGGAACACTATCAAAGAGCCTGAAATCGTTCCAGCCTTGTGCCTCATAGACTGCAAGCAAGGGTAGGTAGAGGAGAGGCAGGTGTAGTGGCTCCAGAGTCCCCTGGGCAGAGGTCAGAGCTGAATCACTGATAATCTAGAGTTTCCTTTGCTTTTTCTACATGTGAAAACATCTGAAACAAAGGGAAGGTTTGAGGTCACGTTAAACTTTTTTTTTTTTCTTTCCCATTTTGGTGAGAAGAGAGTTTTAAATGGTAAACTTGATTTGAGACCATTAAATATTTTTCATCAGTCTTTCACTTCAGAAATGACTTTTCATAAAGATTTTTAGAAAGAAACTATTGCTCTGACAATTTGGTCTGTCTTCTCCTGCCACACAAAACAACAATATTTGTCATGAAATTTGATTCTTCATGCCTGAAAAACACCCATCAATTTTGAAAAGAGTTCCAGTCTCGGAATAGAGTCCCATGAGATGCAGAGAGATGAGTTAACGTCTGTGCATTGCCCGAAAACAAAGCTCCTGTCTCCTACCAACTGTGAAGTTATGGTCTTTACAAAATTCTGCTGGCTTTGGAGCCTGCTAGACTTCATCATAGGCGACTTTAATCCCTTAAAATGGCAGAAGCAAAGCCATTAGATCAGCTGAGTGGTTTTCTGATGCGTTAATGAGAAGGGGGGAAAAAAAAAAAAAAAAGGCCAATGCAGCATCAGAGCTGCTGCAAGGGAGGAACAACTGTCTTGCCAGGAGGAGGGAAGGAAAGAAGGAAAAATAGAAAGAGAGGTGAGGGAGGAGAGAGAGGGCTCCCTTCCTTTCAGCAGCATGGTAGCAGGTAAGCTACCATCAACCTCTGGTTTTAGAGGTCTCAGTACTACCTTACGTCTATTTTTAAGATGTTTATTAATGGAAGAACTCATAAAAGGCCACTTTCATTTCTTCAGGGAATACTGCGAACACAGGCACTCTTGCACTTCAGATGAAAGTCAGTCCTCCAAACCAACCAACTCACTGAGTATCTGCATTGGTTAGTACATCTGCCATTGGAACAAGTCCATTTCTTGCTAGGGTGAGATTAGGCCTTTTTATATAAAAGTGCTGACTTGTCAGAAAGCACTGGAAAATAATCTTCTTAATCGTTTATTATTTTACCATCAAGGACTTCTGCAGTTTACTTAACCGTAAAGGAAGGAACACATACAAGTGTAAAATATTTCACATTTTTAACTATCCTTAACTGTAACCTTAGGGCAGTCTTTCAGGAGGTAAATTCCTTCTTCGGATAATTCCTTGAGAAGTTTGTATAAGACTTTTACGTTCCATGTCTCACCTGACCAGCATGGATACTCCTGCACGTAAGAGAATCATACACATTATCAGGTTACCTTGAAGAATTCCAACTTTTCTAAGACTTGAGATGAATTCCTGTATTTTGTTTATCTCTAAAAGATGTGTTTCATGACCATGCTATCACTGTTCCGTGTACCTCTCCTGAACCATTTTCCTACAAGAATTTTGTTGTGGATGCCCTTAATATTTCACAAGTGTTCCATAATATACTGCTGTCTCTTTAGAATTTACCGTGTTCGCTTCCTGCCTGTAACTGCAGACAGAATATAATTCTTTTAGTGGTCTGTATGAATATTCATAAGTGACAAGTACTCTGAGTTCTAAAATATCGGATCGGGAGGTTTTGCAATTATAAGATCAGAGCTTCTCTCAGTTGTACCCTGGGATTAAAATGTCTTTATTTCAGTGCAATAACAGAGGAAGAACACAAGATTACAATAGATTTTAACAAGAAGGAGATAACTTTGCATTATTTTTCATTCTTCTTTCAGTCTCCGTCACGAGGATGGAGTCATGCTGTGACATTCTTCTCTGGGTATTGGAACATGAGAATGATATACTCGACTTTGAATGTCTCGAGTTTTGTAACGTATAATAGTTGAGTTTTACTTCTTTCACCCCAGTATTTTGCATTTTGATAGGCAAGTGCCACTTCACCGCTAAGGCCCTTCTGCTGACCTTTAACACAGCGGGTAGCTTTAGCAGTGCAATTATCAGGAAGGGTTGTGGTGTCCTGGAGGAAGTCAGCGTGCGCACATGTATAAACTGGGATATCAAGGTCGTAAAAAGCAGAGGAGCGCGTACCAGGCAAGTGAAGTCATTTGATCATGACAACCCAGTCAAGCCAAAGTCAGAGTGATGGTTATGTCAGAAATTCTTGCTTAGCCTCCTTCATGCATTTGAGTGAAAACATGAGAGAGTATGGACTAATGTGACCCTATTTTACTTTCTCTTAAACTACTACAGTTTCCAACTCAGAAAGTTCTGCCTACCAGTTGAGTAACAGGAAATCAACATACAGGAATCTGATTTACCCACTTGGTGTCTACTGTTTATAAGCTTGATCCCTGGTTTCCAATTTCACCACTGCCACTGGTCCTCACACAGTTCTAAGATCACTGTTTCCAAATGTGGGTGTCTAAAGCAAATCTATATATCAGGGTATTCATCCCTGATATATAGAACTACCTTGTATGAGAAACAAACCCAGGATTTGGCCTTCAATAACAAAAGGACACCAATAATACAAGTCTCAGTGGGCTATTACTATAACATGTTCAGCAAAGAACGATCAGTGCATACTGTTATAAGTAGAAGACAGTCCACCCATGAAAGGTAAAGAAAAACTGACATAAATGTTCAACCTACTGTAACTTTTGCTATTGCACTTGTAGTTACCACTACTGGTGCTGAGGAACTGCTCTCATTTTTGCTTGAACTGAAGATGTTTTCATGACAGAAGCATTTGTGCTATGTGTTACTTTTGCCCTTACAAATGTAATTAAAGAAGTTTGGAGGGGTTTTCTTTTCTTTTAATGAGTAGCACCCTTTAGAAGCACACTTGATACACCCTCTTTTCTCTTGCTTTCCTTACCTTCACTGTTTCTCTTTCCTTTACTTGGTGGCTGTTGTTGTCACACAGTTTGCCTTCCCAGGCTCCAGACCCCCTCCATCTTCTTCCTATTCTCCCTCCAAACAAAATAAAACAAAACAAAGCTCTGTTCATTATTTTTTCTTCCCGAGACAAGTTCATGTTTTTTCAACATACTGCAGGAGGACAGTGTATGCTGATTTTCCTGCTTAAATATTATTTTTCATCGTTTCTGTGTTTATTTTTCCAAATGTGCTAAGAGACCTCCCAATGAGATCCCTTCTTCCCTCTCCACAGTCTTCCCCTTAGGAATCTGAATGTTGCTAATATCTCTTGGGTAAAATCCAGCCACTGTGTCCACATCAAGTCAAGCTGAATTTACTCCCTGCCCTGCAGCTGTTCCATTGTCTCCTTATTACAACACAAGTTTCTGTTTGTTTTATTTATTTATCATTTCTAAGTACCAGGCTTTCTGGCAAAATGTTGCCAGCTGGAAGTTACATGGAAAATGTTTAGCACAGCTTTAACACGTGCTCCAGAGTATGTGTACATGCATTTCATTCTTGGTAAATCAGCATTTAGGGAGTATGGGGAAATAGGCTGTGAAATGCGATCAGCTTGTCCTGAGCTACGGTGCTATTTAATAAAATCTCTAGCAAATTCAAATAGCAGAAACTCATCCAAGTCTTTAGTGCATGCATTTGCTCCTCCCTGAACTATCAATATCAAAACAGTCTCATGGGAAACTATGTCAATGAAAAATGAAGAAAAATAAATAGCAAAAAAATGAATAGGTATTTCTGATGAATAACCATCATCCCTGACTGTGCTAAATCACATTTCTAATCTCTTTATTTTGAGCATTTATTAGTACTTACTTCCCTCAGTTAAATAAGAATGAAGTGCTATAAATAATGTTTATGCCTCTAGGAGCTTATGTAGAGGGTCTTCTGGTTTTCTGTAGCTTTTCTCTCATTCAGAATTAACTAGCTAACCTCTCTGTTGACAGGGCATAAAATACAGAAATCAGGAAGAAAACTGTTGATATCTGCATAAAGTTCCCCTGTTTTTCAGATATGGGGAGGTACTGCAAAGTCTTACAGATCCCCTCGTCATTGCTTGGTGCAACAAAAAACTCCAATTTTAATGTCTGCCGCTGTGTCCCCATGTCAGTCCAACAGAGATCTCTCCCAGCACATTGGCTAAGCACATTAAGAGTATGTCTGTCTTCCTGGGCAAATCATCCCTCACATTTATGTTGAATTCCCACTTGTGAATCATAACAAACACACTTTCGTACTGACCTCTGCTTAAATTCCTTTACAGGCAGCTCTACATTTCATGTATCCATCAGCAAGACTTGGAAAAAAACAGGAAAAACATAAATATAAACTTCTGGCAAGTACCAAGTTCTTTTCACTATGAATTTCCAGTACACTCTTCATGAGTTTTCTGGACTGTTGTCTAAAATACACTGATCTTAGATAATCGTGAACTATGATTTAGTTCTACTTCCGATACTTCAATGGGAACAATAATCTCTAAGGCATTTCTCAGGAACAGCACGGTCCACCAGGATCCATTTGGACCGGAACACAGCTGGTTATTTGTGACAGTTTGGATTCTCACTGCTTATGCAAAAGCTGAATAAAAAATGAAACGTATATCGTGGCATTCATCTGTGTATTTGACATTAAAGTCCACTAGAGTCTAAATTCAGGTGTGAGTCAAAATAAGGCAAGGAATTGAAATAAATGTAATATATACCTTTCTGTGGTCATCTCAATATATGTATGATGCTTCACTTCTAATGAATTTGTGTTTACAATGACTGTTTTTCCACTTCCCTCTTTCCAGCATACCTCACCACTGAGTCTAATGGTTTAAGGAAGACTGTATTGGTGTAAGAGCACCATGAAACCAAAACACTTGAATTTAGGAAGAAAACCAAAACGCAGAGGTCTTCACATGTGTGTAAGTCAAAAGATGACCGCTCTTTACTTGTACGCACACTTTCTTCTAGCTAGTTTAGTGTCGGTAAGCATGTGGTAAATATTCAGGACAGTTTAAATCAATTTACAAAAGAATTTATATCCATATGCATGACTAGTCAACGTAATCATTGTCTTACATATCACCCCTCACTTTGGACTCTTGGGTTCAAGCCATTGGAAAGTGTAGTTTTATGACATTTGAACCTTGAAATGTGATATAAATTGATAATGACATAAGTTGTGACAAGAGGCCTCTACCAAAGAAAAGAGCCATTTTGAGAACTGCCACCTTCTGCCTCTCAAAATCCCCAGCTTTCTGTTTTGAAACAACCTGTGAACGTTGTGTCACAGAGAGGAGAAGTCTGCAGATCTTCTTCCTGATCTTTTCTAGCATAAGTTCATTTGTGATGTTACTCTGCACCAGGAGCTGGAATAGCAACCCTTACCCCTATATTACGTGAAGCTATTGAGTATCTTCTGAAGAGCGCTTGTTTCCATACTTGCTTTCCGGTTAAGTGGGACAGGTAGTACGATGCTTATCTGGACCACCAGCTGTGCGTCTTTGAACACAAACAAGAAAGGCTATTGTGTTAGCTCTACCTCAAGATATTTGTTTTTCCCAGCTGATCTGTGGAACAAAACTGAGGCCTAGTATTAAGAGTGTGGCAGGGGGAGTTAGTAAGCAGACCTGCAAGTTTTTGTACCATTTTCATGAATTTAACAGCAAGGGCTGGTAGCCACATAACACCTGGATAATCATTACACAGATGATACCAAGGCAGAAATTTTCCTTCAGTACTAAGAACAGCCTCAAAAATGTGGTCGGTAGCCACAGAGGCCAATTTGGATTGAGTCAACAGCAAACTGCAATGAAAGTAAATCGTGAAAACAAAATTCTCAGGAAGCAAATTTCCTGTATGACAACATTTTCTTTCTGT
>NC_046184.1:28670843-28678343 GCF_011004875.1 Balearica regulorum gibbericeps
TTACTTTGTTTAGTTAATAACATTAGGCCAGAAAGGATTACCTAGTCATTTCATGTTACCCAATACACTGTTAATATAAACAATGTCTAATTACACTGACTACATACTCCCATGAAATGACCAATTAGAACATTTGCTGATTCTAAATGTTCACTGTTAGAGACATTTCCACAGGCTTTCTGCGAGTTGTATTCATAAATTCTACCCCAGTTGGTAGGAAGAATAAGGGCAGAATACATGAGGAAGAAGTTGGTTTTAAGCAGCACAAAGGACATTGAAATACTCTGACGCAGTGTACTGTGTTCCCATGCGAAAATATATCAAATTAAAATGCACTTTTTTGTATTCTCTAGGAATATGTAATATTGCACATTTATATACTCTGCTTGCTGAATCCAGCATGTTCGAGGCTCATATGATAAAAGAGGCGTGTGTTAGCATTTTAATATTTAGACCAACAAGTTCAGAGTGATTCGTATTCGCTTTCAAAGCTGATTTATTGACTGTGATCTGTAGCTGGTATGAATAATACCGGAAGCGTCTCTTATTTATTTTTGTTACCTTACTGATAAGTCAATAACTGCCCCCTGAAAACATCAGTCCAGTGCATACCAACGTTTTATAAAGTGACACAATCTGACAATGATATCGACAGCAAGCGTGTTAAACTCAAATTAAAATCAAAATAGAAAAATACAATAAATGAGAACAGTTTCTTCCTTGTCTAAAGAAAAATTGCTGACACTGTAAAAATTGCATTTTTAATGATTGAATGATTATCCCTTAAGTAATCATGCTGAAAAATTTGCCAGTTATGCTAAAGTAAATAACAGTACATCAGTATGTGCATTACCAGATCTAATTAACACAAAATATTAAAAATACTGGAAACAGTGAGACACAGTCATCTAGACAACTTAAAAGAACTACATTTACAAGGGCTGCAACCAATGCATATAATACAGCCAAATAAAAATTCGATACTGCAAAAGTATCTGAAAATATCGATGTTAACAATTGCTCTGCAGGTGTCTAAAATGCCTGGCTGCTCATACGTGTCTGTGCTGTGCAAGGTCTCAATCCTTCTCCCGCTTAAACGAGTTCAAATGTTGCCACTCAGGTCAGTGGGCTAGCGTCAGGAGCTTTTCCTATTCTTCTTAGACGATGCTCTAAACATTACTAATCCACTTACATAAAAGTTTTTTCTTGGAATAAAAGGCAGCATGAAAATCCACAGATCTGACCACTAGAATTGTTTGAGAGAATTAAAATGCAACTTGAAAACCACATCATGTAAATAATTACCATTTGCTAAAAGTAAAATTAACAAATGTTCTTTTAAATTAATTGGTATATGCTGAATGTGTGCTACATTGTCTTAACTGGGATATTTAAAAATGAAATATATGATAAACTTTGTCTTATTGTAATTAGATTAATAAAAGAGAGTAATTAAAAGACTCTTACATTTTTCCTAAGAGCTAGAAATTATTAAACTATCCAGAAAAGAATCAAAGCTTTTACATATATATACAAAAAAATCATTCTTTGAGCTGAATTGCAATAAATCAATAAGAAAGTAGTTGTTCAATAGGTAATAATTGTCTTCATGTAAACTGAAAATATTTTTGGGGGTGATTAATATACAATGCCGCATTATGCATTTGGGAGTGTCAATGCATAATTTTTAGTTCTAATGTTATTATGTAATTGAGAGAACATGTTCATTTGCCCTAATAACTACTAAGATGCACTTAATAAAATGAAATGTAATAATACTTGTAATTTAATCTATTCATGGAAGTAATTTTAAAAGTCTACCATTCTCCTTAATGTGGATAACATTCATAATTTATAAAGTGTTGTGATGCAGAATTGACAATGCCATTGTTTTTTACACTTTGAGATGATTCTGCAGCCTTCATTATCTGCATACCAACCTCAGGATTATCAAGGGCAAACAAAAGATAATTAACACCAGAAACAGGCAAATGCAGGAGCTACTGAGTGAGGTTTTTCATTTAATGCAGAACCTTTGAAAACTGGGAAATGGAATAACTATTCAAAACCTTTTTTTCCCCATTGCAGAAAACTATTTCAATAGATTTTCTTTTCTACATTTTAAATGTCATTTTTTGCTATAAAACTATATTGGCATGTTCAACCTCAGATACATTCAGTAAATTAATGTTAAGACAAGTATTTTTTCAAAGTACTGAGTGTTGATTTTTGTGAGAAGTTTGGAGGTTTTTTTGTCTAGAACAGCAGACAGGTAACTATGGTACACATATTCAAATTCTGTAGTTTCACTTGCCCATAGCACATCTGTAAATAAGTTACTTAATTTCTCCGTGCCTTATTGTACAAAGCTCTAAGATAGGGATGAAAACTTCTACTACGTGAATGTGATTAACGAATAAGGCGTATTTTTTGTAGGAAAAAGCATGTGAGATTGCCTATGGCATTTTTACATGTACTCACAGCAGAACAATAAAGGTTTACCAGATGCTGATATAGGTCCAAGACAGTATATTTCAATCAGCGAGAATTGCTGAAACTTTTTTTTTTTTTTTTTTTTTTGCACAAGGAATCTTGACTCTAATTCTGCATTGCACTCTAATAGGTTTGCTGTATAACTAATCATTTTGGAAAGAAATCAGTGAAGATCCTCCACAAAGAGAACCTTTTGAATGCAAGGCAAAGAAGCATTGTATCATTAGACTCTTATCTGTGAATGAACACCCTTCCGTAAATGGTCCAGGAAAAGTCATTTTACAAATGGAAATATAGGATGGTGACATTCAGAGTTTCACACAATTTACAGATGTTGATGGCAATCCAACTCCCCGCCCCTTACTTACCTGAGAAATTCTTATTATAGGGGAATGTGATTATTAGCCTATGAGCTATCCATAAAAGGTTCAACCATTTGTGTTTAAACAGCATGATATATTACCACACCTTCACTTTTTACATTTGAGAACTGAAAATACCTGGTAAGAAACTGATCCAAAAATTATATGCAAACAGTAGGAGCTTGCTTTCAGTCCAGCGCAATGGTCTGGCAGCACTCTACACAGGGATGAGGGTTAACACGTTAAGATTCAAGCTGCAAGACACCTCGATGAGTCTCGTTCTCCTCCAGAAGGTATGATGCCAGTTACACTTATAGTGGTACCTTCACTATCAGGGCTGTCCCTCATTTCTACTGCCCTAACCTTTTTCCTCTGGTCCTGACCCACACTGGACAATGAAAGGCATGAGGAGATGAGCATCACAGGGAAGCCCATGAGAGTCGGGCCACGTGCCGAGCACACTGCCCCTTGGCCAGACTCCAGCAGCAGGGAGAGGCTGAGGCTGAGGCACAGAGCTCTCTCCATGTCCTTGCTTCAGTTCTTACAGCCAGACAAGTCAAAGTATTTAAGTGCCTAAAATCACACAGACAACTGTGCGGTTGATGGTAAGCTCAATATGAGTCAACAATATACCCTGGAGGCCAAAAGAGCCTGAGGTATCCTGGGGTGTGCCAGGCACGGTATAGCTAGCTGGTCAAAAGAAGAGATTGTCCCACTATGCTCTGCATTGGTGCGGCCTTGCCTCAAATACTGTGTGCAGTTTTGGGCTCCACAAATAAGAAGGATATAAAAATATTATAATGTGTCCAAAGGAGGGCAAAAAAAGTGATGAAAGGACAAGAGGGCATGACTTATGAGGAGCAGCTGAGGATACTTGGTTTGTTCAGCTTAGAGAAGAGGAGGCTGAAGGGTGATCTCATTGCTGTCTACACCTTCCTTATGATGGGGAATAGAGAGGGAGGTGTTGAACTCCTCTTTCTGGTGTCCAGTGTGGGAATGGCTTAAAGCTTTGTCAGAGGAAATTCAGATTGGATATTAGGAAAAAGTTCTTCACTGAGGGGGTGGTCAAGTACTGGAACAAACTTTTGAGGGAAGTGGTCATGGCCCTAAGCCTGTTGGTGTTCAAGAAGTGTTTGAACAACGCTCAACTTCATGGTTTAATTTTTTTTTTATATGGTTTAACTTTTAAGTTGCCCCATGTGGAGGCAGGAGTTGGACTCAATGATCCTCATGGGTCCCTCCCAACTCAGGATACTCTATGAGAACAAGATTCTGCATACCAGGACTCTCAGGCACTGAGCTGTCATTCCTTGCACCTTTAGTTTCTATATACTTCTGAAAAACAGAGCTCCAAACTCTTCCCACTCTCAGTTGGGAAGCTTGGGAATTTGGGAAAACGTAAGAACCAAGATGCTAAAATTCCTAAGTGCTATGGGGCCCTAATTTTTTTTTTTTAATTAAAATTGGTTTTTTCATGACATTGGCTTCAGTTCTGCAAATATTTGTATGAAGGCTTTTTAAGCTAAGGTCTCTAAAAGGAAATGTACCATGGCTGGACAACATACCGTGTTCCTTTGATCTAATAGAGAATATCAGTTCCTTCACAAATTTTTATTTATTTAAAAGCCACCTGTCCTTTCATTGAATTAATCTTCTATTTAACTCACCTTCCCCTGAAGGAAAACAATGCATACTCCCTACTATCTGCTAGCTTACTCTAAGTAGATTTTATAAAGTACGGTACCTTTTTTATTGACACGCAGGAAAACACGATCAAAGTAGATGCAACTTGACTACCAGGTAACACAGAAAAGAGTACACCGTGCCAGGCAGTGGTAGTGGACAGCTGTAGCCTCTGTAAGAACGACCACCCCGCATGAGCCCACCCCTCTCTCCTGAAACAGGAAAGTCCAGAGGACATACAGAAATAGAGTAGATAATGTAGATCTTCTCCATTACAGACACACTTCAGTAAAGCCTTGCTTCCACAACTTGTTCTTTGAACTGCAAATAATAATACAAATGACAACAGTAATAAAACCTATTTGCTAATCTTCACATGTATTATGAGACTTTTTTTCTCAAAAGTTTCCTCTAGAGCTGTCCTGTACAATTTTCTGAACATCTTTTAAGTGTCTGCGGTGTTCATGGTTTTATTTTAAGAGTGTAGTATAGACTCAGATTTTTGGAACTCTGTAGTAAATAAGGAGAAATACTTAATGCTTAACAGTCACAGTGAGCCAAAATAGCATACTTTCTTCTTATTTTTATACTTTACACTATATTTGACATTATAGCATTGTCACATAGTCACATTTTCTACACATTTATTTTACCAGGAGATATGTTTTGGAAATGTATGTGGTTCTTTCTGGAATGGTGCTGTAGTTAAAAGACACAGCAATATCTGGTCCTCGGTTTCTGTGCAAAACTCCCATCTGTGTTAATGGGAATTTTGTGTTGAAGTGAGAACTACAGCTAATTATATAATAAAATGCAGATATGGAAAGATGTGTTAACAACAGAACACTAATATGATAGTGTGTGTGCATCTGCATGTGCATATGCCAGAGCCAAAATTTGTTTGTCAGAATTTGAAAAATTAATACATGAGATTGCTAGAATTAAGTGACTACTTTTGTTTTGCTTGATAACCCTCATAAGAGCATACAAGACTATTTTTTTCAGCTACTGAGTCCCTGTCATTTAAAGTAACCTGCTAATTTGGTGAACTGCTTCAGCTATATGGAGACGCTCACATGCTATGATCTATGCTATAATTTGAAGTGAGTTACATTCATTCCTGCAAATATATACGCATTCAGAGCTTCAGGATACACACTCAGGAGGTGCCTATAAGCATCTTATGGTCACAGCTGGCCTGTTCCAGAGCTGTAGACCCCGCATGGACAAAGATCTCAGAGCAACAGAGCTTCATCAGATCAAAAGGATCTTCTGGATGCGGACAGGGTGCCTGTGGGAAGGACTGCTTTTAGCTGGTACGTGAGCGGCAATGAGCTCTGTTTAGGCCTATGCCTGTAGTAAATTTTCCAGAACTCTTGGAAGAAAGCAGAGAAAGTTCAAGAAGATTGTCAGTGTGTCCCTAAAATTTTAAATAAGCAACTTAAAGTTTATCAAATGGACTAAACATATGATATACTGGATGCAGGTTGTTTTATCTCCCTTGCAGGTATATTTATGAAAACACATGCACCACAAACACATGCACCCACACATCTGAGGATGAAATAATAGCAGACAATAAGTCTTTCAGAAAGAACTGCCTTTGCACTACATTGAAACTCAGTGGTCACCCTCTAGCACTGAACCAAGAACGAATTTGCTATTTCAGGGAGGACTATGTGTAAAAAGGAAACACTGTATGCCAACATTACCTCCTAAGCTTCACCTTCTGTTTACAGCGATCAGAAAAAGGATGAATGGAGTGTCAAAGTCTTTCAGCACCTCAGAAGTCCAATTTGACACCTGCAGAATCCTGACAACATGGAGATGATTGGAAGTTTTGTGGTTTTGTACCCTAGAGATGCCATGAGTGCTTTCCTAGCCGGACACTAGCTGCATGCTATGTTGTGGCTTCTTCAGATACCATTCAGATTCTCCTTTTTGTCTTTAGTTTGGAGATCACTCCTGGAACACATTTGAAGCATAAGGTCAACTTCAATGTATGGTCCTCCTTGTGCTGCAATTAACAATTTGAGAAAATCAGAAAAAAAGGTACTTTTCCTTTAATTTTCCTGCATGAGATTATGTTTCCGGTTCTCCAATGATAGGACTTAGTGCTCAAATAATTGCAACATGTGCCAGATTTCCAAAACTGCCTACCCAATGACCATAACTGCCAAATATATGCAGAAACTGCAGGAACAAAGAAGTGGGTAGGTAATATGCCTGTGTGTGCAATTGCAGTAGCAGTTGTTCGTACACGTTGCATGAACGTAGTTTTATGTATGCAATTATGGAAATCAAAGCCTAAGCTTGTACTGAGAAATGTAGATATCTTCCTGACTGAAAGTGATGCCAGCTCTACTCTCTACTTCCAACTGACTGAAGAGCTTTTAAACCTCTTTTACTACATTGATTCTTCTAGCTGTCCATGCACACTGTGTCTTATAATATTATTCAATTGATCTACAGTTGCAAGGGCCAAAGTGGATCTCCAGAGAGAGGGAGAATAATTGCCCAAATTTATCAGTCATGTCAGATAAATGTCTACAACTCAGAACGAACTCTTGTGAGTGGAGTTGGAGAAAGGAGTAATCTGGAACTCTTTTGAGTGTCTCATTGATGTGAGAATAGACCGAAGAAGCCCTTGTTTGGTGGTCCAATTGTTCAGTGAACACACACTGTCGAAGTTACTGAAGCATATCCATTAATCTGTGTGCTGCATGCTGAATAAAGGGATGAAAAATGCTTGATTCAAACCACAAAATGATTTATTTGAGTTACAGCTGGTTTTTTTTTTTTTTTTTTTTTTTTTTTTTGAACCAGCAGTGGTTTGCTAGAACGTATTTTGTGTCCAGAAATTCTCAATCAACACTTTTGTGGATTTCTTTCTTTTGTGTGCATTAGGGCTGCAATCTGAAAGTGAATTTCAAGTCTGAATAATGTAGCTACTAGTTCTGCT
>NC_046184.1:29035843-29060843 GCF_011004875.1 Balearica regulorum gibbericeps
TACAAAATATACTAATATTTAGCAGTCAGCTATAACACATGACTTCCTTATGGCTAGAACACAAAATAAAGATTATTAATCAAGGATTACTGGATTACTATCCTGGTTAGCATCCAGCATGCCACTAGACAGTAATTGATAAAATAATAAAGAACAAAACATACTGCTTGATTCTCCTTGCAAAGTTAACCCTGCTGCAAAGATTAAAAATGGAAATTGAGCCTAATCTCTTACGTCTCAGTGTTGCAATGTTTCCAGCAGACTCCTGAGGTTTGTAACACCCCAGGGTGAGATGAGGTCATGCAGCATCTACCTCAGCGTAGACTTTACTGAATTTGAATACAACTATTAGGACCCACAGGCAACAAGGTGCTTCAGTATCTATCTAAATTTAACTGTATTTGTTCTTATCTGTTTGGGAGATATGTTGCAAGGGAATGTGGGGTCATTTAGAAATTACTTTTATCACTGAAAAACATTTGAACAGTGTCTTCTGAAAGGGGGAGAAAAAACCATTCATCCCTTTTTGAGGTAATAAGAGTAATTGTGTGCCTTGAGATTTACGGGACCTTTGATAAGGTTGGGTTTTTTACATAGTATCTTCTTTCAAACATTTCTAAGTGTTGAAGAGAACTTCTGAACTCCATTTAAGCTTCAAATTTCAGATATTTTCTTCAGAGTTGTGACTAAGTTTTTGATGGAAGTCTTCAATGTTTTTAATCATGATATAATGCCATATTAATCACTTCCAGATGCTGTAACACTGTTATTACAACATTCTGTCCCATATTTTACTCCCAAGAAACTGCATTTTGTGCACTGGTATACCTAGCATATCCCTTCATCCATGGTGTCCCTCACGGGTCCATACTGGGACCAATACTGTTTAATATCTTTATCAATGACATAGCCAGTTGGATTGAGTGCACTCTCAGCAAGTTTGCAGATGACACCAAGCTAAGTGGTCCAGCTGATGCGCTGGAGGGAAGGAAGGTCATCCAGGGGGACCTTGACAGGCTTCAGGAGTGGGCCCATGTGAACCTCATGAAGTTCAATAAGGCCAAACACAAGGTCCTGCACCTAGGTCAGGGCAATCCCCAATACTGATACAGACTGCGGGATGAAAGGATTGAGAGCAGCCCTGCAGAGAAGGACCTGGGGATACTTGTGGATGAAAAATTGGACATGACCCAGCAGTGGGCACTTGCCACCCAGAAAGTCGACCGTATCCTGGGCTGCATGAAAAGAAGCACGGCCAGCAGGCTGAGCGAGATTCTTCCCCTCTACTCTGCTCTCACGAGATCCTACCTGGGGTATTGCGTCCAGCTCTGGGGTCCCCAGTACAAGACAGACATAGAGCTGTGTGTTGGTTTTGCGTGGCAAGGTTTTGGTAGCGGGGGGGGGGCTACAGGGGTGGCTTCTGTGAGAAGCTGCTAGAAGCTTCCCCTGTGTCTGATAGAGCCAATGCCAGCTGGCTCCAAGACGGACCCGCCGCTGGCCAAGGCCAAGCCAATCAGCGCCTCTGTGATAACATATTTAAGAAAGAGAAAAACAGTTAGAGAGAGCTTTTGCAGCCAGAGAGAGGAGTGAGAAGATGTAAGAACATCTGCAGACACCAAGGTCAGTGAAGAAGGAGGGGGAGGAGGTGCTCCAGGCGCCGGAGCAAGATTCCCCTGCAGCCCGTGGTGAAGACCATGGTGAAGCAGGCTGTCCCCCTGCAGCCCATGGAGGGAGGATGAGGGGGTGTAGAGATTCCACCTGCAGCCCGTGCAGGACCCCACGCCGGAGCAGGTGGAGGCACCTGAAGGAGGTTGTGGCCCCGTGGGAAGCCCGCGCTGGAGCAAGCTCCTGGCAGGACCTGCGGATCCGTGGAGAGAGGAGCCCACGCCAGAGCAGGTTTGCTGACAGGACTTGTGACCCCGTGGGGGACCCACGCTGGAGCAGTTTGCTCCTGAAGGTCTGCACCCCGTGGAGGAGACTCACGTTGGAGAAGGCCGTGAAGGACTGTCTCCCGTGAGAGGGACCCCACGCTGGAGCGGGGGAACAATGAGTCCTCCCCCTGAGGATGAAGAAGCAGCAGAAACACCGCGTGATGAACTGACCGTAACCCCCACTCCCCGTCCCCCTGTGCCGCTGGGGGGGGCGGAGGTTGAAGCCGGGAGTGAAGTTGAGCCCGGGAAGATGGGAGGGGTGGGGGGAGGTGTTTTTAAGATTTGATTTTATTTCTCATTCCTCTACTCTGTTTTGCTTAGTAATAAATAAGATGAATTCCCTCTCTAAGTTTGGTCTGTTTTGCTCGTGATGATAATTAGAGAATGATCTCTCCCTGTCCTTATCTCGACCCGTAAGTTTTCTTTCATTGTACCTTTTCTCCCCTGTCTAATGAAAGAGGGGAGTGATAGACCGGCTCTGGTGGGCACCTGGCCCTCAGCCAGGGTCAACCCACCACAAGCTGTCAGATCAGGTCTAGAGAATGGCCACAAAAACAGTCAGAAGGCCAGAGCACCTCTCCTTTGAAGAAAGACTGAAAGAGTTGGGGTTGTTCAGCCTGGAAAAGAGAAGGTTCCAGGGAGACCTCATTGTGGCCTTTCAATACTTAAAGGGGGCTTATAAGAAAGATGGAGACTTTTTACCAATGCTTTTAGTGACAGAACAAGGGGCAACATTTTTAAACTTGAGGAGGGTAGTTAAGATTGGACCTAAGGAAGAAATCTTGTACAATGAGGGGGGTGAGGTACTGAAACATGTTGCCCAGAGAAGTTGTAGAAGTTGTTGGAAGCGTTCAAAGTCTGGCTGGACGGGGCTTTCAGCAACCTGAGCTAATGAAGGATATCTCTGCCCACAGCAGGGGGATTGGAACTAGATGATCTTTAAACGTCCCTTCCAACCCAAACCATTCTACGATTCATTGCTATGCTTTCCTTTCCATTAGAATTAAAAAATTCTGACTACAGAACTTTTACTTTTCAACAAATGAGTTCAGTTCCTTTAAGGGTGGTGTCCAGGTTGTTTTTATTACATTTCTGTGGTTGGAGTGCAGCCACTGTACAAACAGGGAGTATAACAAGAAATATCCATTAAAAATGTACTACACATTAAGATACTAGTTCCTCTTGTGCTGTAATTTTTTAGAGTTGAGGACCTCTTTTTTGCAAGGACAGTTTGAAGATTATTTTGATGACTAATCTGGGGAAGAATTAATAGCTTAGAAGACTAATTAGGATAGAAAACTTTCATTTTTGTCAACTATACTTTCTTCCAGATCAACAGTAAATCAAGACCAAAATCAAGTATTTTGGTTGTCCACGCAAAAATAAATTTCATAGGCTTTTCTGCCAGCAGGTTAAGAGTACAGCTCGTAGAAAACACTGCCATACAAACACCTCTTTCTGGAAGTGTAAGCACAAGGCATAACACATAGGCTCTTGAAACTAACATTTCCCTCAACTCCAGAGGGTTAGGTTTTTTTGAAATCAAAAGTTGAAAGGCAAAGTAGAGGCATGCTGGTTATTACAGATGTAAAGGATCTTACATTTATAGTATTTTATGTTATGTTCTGAGGAGGAAGCAACTTTTCCATAAGCAAAACAAGATCTGAACACCCATCTTTTGAATTGCTCAATACATTCTTATCTTAAAGACTTTCAGTATAGTATGATATATTCCAAGATATTTATTCTATATAGAAAGCAAAATATTGAGATTGGTATTTGTATGTAACTAATACGAAAATATGTATGTATGTGTGTGTTTCAATATATAGATATATACTTAAATGTATTTCTTTGCAAAAGTCTACACTACCATTTTGTTATACAAAGAGAGCAGTGTACTAAGGACAAATTCCCATGTGAAGTGCTGTGCATTTAAACATGGATTCTGAAGAAATATTTATATATACCATGTATTTTCATTAATAACCATGCTACTCAAATAAATCCTAACAACAGGTCATAGCTTAGTGATTTCTGACTTCTGAACAAAACTTACTTACCTACTACATAATTGGAATCTGTATTTTAACCAAGATTAGTATGGTTCCTTGACAGACTAATCTTGGGTTCAGAACTAGTCAGTATTTTTTATTAATGGCATAGAAGATAGAGAGCATGGTTATTAACTTCACAGATACCAACAAAATGGGAGGTAATGCAAGCACACTGGTGAAGATGATGAGATTTCAAATATTTGGCAACTTGAAAAAACCCAGGTAGAGGTTTAGAAAAAACTGTTATACGAAGAAAGGCTGGAAGAACGATGTCTTAGGTTATAGAAAGAGCAACAGGTCAGATGCTGGAGTTATAAAATAGTACAGACAGTGAAGCATGGGATCAGGTTGCTTGGGGAGCCTTGGAGTTCCCATCCTTGGGGCCTTTATGAAGAGGTTAGACTTCTTATCTTTGAGAAGTGAGTTCTGTCACTGCTGACTTTTTGGTAGAATAAAGGGATGATGAAGTAATCTCTTAGCAAGTATTATTACTACATCATGTCCAAACGTCCTCATCAATATGGTGGTCTCCTATTGAACTAGTGCTGGCAAACTACACTTCTACCTGAGCTCAGGACTAACAATGCAGTGCAACAAACAGGAGGTGAGGAGATGCTTGCAGCACCAGCAAAAATAACATATGGCAATGCTAAATTATTTCAAAGAACTTTTTGGTACAGATATAAACAAATGAACATACTCATGTCCATGGATCACCCTCTTTACAATTGGTGGATCTACTGTTATGAAAAAAGATTTTTCCTTGTACCTCAGAACTTTCAAAATGAACACTCTCTGTGAGAGAACTCTGTAATATAAAAGAAGGATTCTAATAACTTGCAGAGCTGCCTGCTCATCTGAAGACATTACTTCTTCCTTGCTCATAGATCACAGAACATGAAGTTTCTCTGTCTCTGCAGCTGCCTCATTCACCCTTCTCCATGTTTACAGCTTCACACGGAGAGTTTTCTCTTACTCCTGCAACTGGCAAACTACAACTTCATGTTCTCATATGTATACTATATCCTTAAAGACACCATCATTATAATATTTAACTGTAATGACTGCCAGGTGCCAGGAGACAGGTAACAGTTGCTGGACACTTACGGAGGCCTCATGAAGACCGTTTGCAGGCTGCTGAGGCAGAGCTTTGAGGCTTCAAAGGAAAAAGAAAGGTAACAGGACAGGCAGCTGAGGGATAAATATATACTGGGAAGGAATGTATAAAGTAACTTCCAAATATTTAGAGATGAAGCCAAATTCCCAAAGCCTACAATAACTCGTCTGATACAAGGTGAACTTGTCTTTTGAGTTCTGCATGAGATTAGCCTGATCCTGCCTTGGGAAAACTTGTTTAGTATAATAGCTACTAAAGTCCTTCTAAAATCTAGGCAACAGCAACAAAACAAGTGTTACATTCAACTTTTAAACATTAGAATGTATGCTGTTGCTGACAAGAAAACAACCAGATCCTATAACCAAGTACATGATTTCTTAATTAAATTGAGTTGAGCTGGTGTCAACAAGGAGAAAAGATACTTGATACAATATTCTCAATTATGGATAGCATGTTTTCTACAGAGGTTTCACGTCACATCAGCTTTAATGTAAGGGGATACTGAATCCAGCAAAACAGCAGTGAGAACGCAGGACAACAAAATATAAATAATTACAATAAACAAGGTTTGGATTTGGTTAGTAGAAACAGTGCTCATTCCAGGCTTTGAATAGAAAATACAGCTTTTCTTTGGAAAAAATACCAAGTCAGACAATGCCTTTTATAACCATCAGCACTGAGTTACTACTGAGACCCTGAGCACTTCCCTTCTTCCAAAACAGAGATTTACCAATTTAAGTTTCCCTGTACTTCTTTCATCCAATTCTATGGAAGGAAAAAAAAAAGAATTAGTTCATTTCTCATTTGTATATGTAAAAAAGAAAAAGAAAAAAATAAAAAACACGCAAAGGTTTGGTGTTTCATTCTGAAAGCCAAGGGGAAAGTGTCACAACCTCTCCAGGATCCCCAGTGGAACAAATTCCACAGTTTAGATCTGGGTCCTCTAAACATTGTTGCCCATATCCACCCAAAATCTTTAATGTTCTGCTAAAATCATTTAAGGCAAAGTGCTGTGGGACGTCATGATTGAGAGAGATGCAGTCTCTCAGACAGTTAAGTCAATGTGATGACTGGCACTGAAAAGACTGCTCTTGACTTTGTATTGAAGACGTGGTAGATGTTGAGAGAGAAAAGCTGCCTAGGTCAATGTGCCTACTGTGAGCTTTGTAACCAAGTGTACGTTTGTCTGCAACAAGTCATGCAATTTTTTAAGATGTTTCAGTGCATTTTTATTCCACATAGGGATTGCAATGATCTGACTAAAATGATGAAAGGGTGATTTTTTTGCTGGGTTGCAGCTGAAAGTATTTTGTATTGCTATGGTGACTTAGGCACCTAGTAACACTAGGGAGTTTCTTACTTTGGTATTCAATGGCATAAAAGGCAATAAATTAGATCATGTCTTGAAGTCCCTCCCAGGCTTACTTTCTATGAGACTTTAATTTTCATACTATTGACTCACTAGCTTTCCTAGTGACTTCACGTAGAAGTATATAAAGATGATGTATTTTCTGGAACTCAGCTGAACAAAGTTTTCCCAAGGGAATCTTTGGGACCGAACAATCTCTAAGTCATATGTGGTATTACAACCTATGTTGATTATTTCTTTTAAAGATTTTGTTTGCCTGTTAAAGTAATAAAGAATTTTAAAAGTTGAAAAAAGAAAAGGTAGCTCCCAAACAACTTTAACCATTTCCCAAACCAAATGATGTACAGTTTGACCCAGTCTTCCTCACGATTTTGTAGACAGCTTTAATCCCACAAACATTACATCTTCAAAACCAAGCGGTTTGTCTGCAGATAATTTTCCAACTGTACTATTTCTCCACTATCTTTACTTCCATTACATTGACTACGCTTCAGTATATGAAAGGAACAAAACAGAACACTTTACATTTGTGTTACACAATATCTTTTATAGAACTCCACATTTCCAGTCTAACTTTTTACATTAGACTCCTGCAATTTTTATTTACATTTTTACTTATTACCCACACTGCCCTCAAGTCTTTCATGCCGTAGGCATCCTGAACTGCAAGTGCAATTTTGATTCAGCTACACAAAGTGTTCCATGTATACTTTGGGAAAAGATATTGAAAAGATCCACAGCTATAGAATTCTTCAAACTGTGGAAGTCTGAAAATTTTTGTGTCCAAGTAAACAAGGTAAGCTACTAAAGCACAAAAGGTATTGTGGCAAAACTAATTATTTATGTACATTTCTATATTTTAGTATGTGAAAACTATTTTCAATCTTTATTTTTATCTGAAGCATCTTGACTTTCTAAAGACTTTTCTGTATTAACATCTAATGTCATATAAAACATTTTACTAGTTTAACCTGTTGAAACACATATTATTTACAACTTTTATTTCTGCATGACTTGGTACTTTCAAAACTGTGACTTCCATTAGACTTTTCTATAAAAATATTTTTCACCAAATATTATTTGGTAAAATGATAATCAATGTATTACAGATGTAGTAAATGACCTGTTTGTTTGTTGTTGGGGTTTTTTTGTTTGTTTTTTTGGGGTTTTTTTGGTAGTAGATCTGGACTAATATTTCCTCCGGAAGAGTTGTATCTCATCTTGCCAGTACAGCTCTAGGTCTGTAGGATATTCTATATAGCAGTTTAAATAGAAAAGCTCTCCTTTCCAATCCACTGTTTCAGATCCAGAATTTTTATATTTATGCCTTGGTAGGCAAATGGAGACAAATCCTCAAATCCTACAGCATTTTCAATGTATCTAATTCTATTATTTTCTCTCTTTACAATTTCACGCTACTATAAAAAGTTTATTATTTTTCTTAAGTAGAAGTGAACTGTTTATTGACATGAATATGTACAGCCATTTAGGAAGTTGCTAATCCAAATATTGAGAAAGGGAGGAAAGCGTATTAGATGAGTAATTAAATACAAATTCAGTAATGCTACAACTGTCACAGAATCCATTATTATTTTTCCTTGAAAATCAGGAATCACTTCCCCCATGTATTTATCACATATACTGAAACGCTGAAGAAATACTAATATTTCTAGATAAAATAATGCCTATATGCAAATCTCTAGCTTCAAGCAAGCAAGGAAGTAAGGTCCTATTGTCACATATCCTTGTCAAGCAGCTGAGGATGCACCACCTCATTTCGCTAAGGAAGGAGGAAACCTACAACATTCTGGTGGAAGACGACTGGAAATGTGATGCCTATAGAAGCATGGCTCCTCAGTGGGGGTGTTTCTGGATATGCTTTGTCAACCTGCCACTTTCAAATTACACCCTTCCACCCTGGGCCCTCAAAGAGCCATGTTGAGAGAAAAAGGGAAGTAGCAACCTCTTCTTCTCTCAAATGCAACACTGAAGCACAAAAAATACCTTCAAAATATGCTTTTTCCCCCCTCATATCTATCATCTTATCTGTCACTAAGGATTTCAAGTCTACCACGGTGGAGCTGGGAGTTGCACTAACTTGGTGATGGAAAGCAGAGCCAACAGCCCTAGCTGGCAGGTACTGCTGCAGACTCTGACAGGAGATAAGTGCATTGGAGTAATTAATTAGGCCACTACAATTTGTCTTTTTTAGTTCATCACTAGAGGAGATGGCGTAAGATGGACTTAATGATCAATGGTCACAAAGTGCCTCTGGTGCATCAAGTCATGCGTAGGAGCAAGTAAGAATGAGTTTGTGTAAGTCTATTATTGCTTTTACAACCAGCAAGACTAGAGACTTGCGTTCCCATTTATAATAGCTGTTGATATAATTTTATCCGTCATTGTAAAAGAAGCTAGTTTTCTTCATGCCTCCCCTTCGATTATTTTAAGTAAAAAGGTAGGTGAGTCCCTCTGGGGAAAAAAATAAATCACAAACTCCATCATTACCAACTGCGCAAAACTGGTCTTGCAAACACAGTTTTTCTTTCGTGATACCTTAAAAAGATGTAAACTCAGTTGTTGCTATTTGTGAGATCCATCCCTTCAACGAGCACCTGATATGACTCTGCAGGTATCTGTAAAACAAAATTCAGAGCATCTTTCTCCTTGAGGTTGGTTGCTTCTGCTCACTCTCTCATTGTTTTGTGTTTATAGAAACATACTCTAGGATCAGAGGATAATTCAGGTCAAAGGGGCCTCAGGAGATCTCTAGGTCAACCTCTTGTCCAAAGAAGACACAGCTACAAGGTCAGACCAGGTTGCTCAGGGTTTTACCCAG
This sequence comes from Balearica regulorum gibbericeps, assembly GCF_011004875.1. Taxonomy (NCBI): domain Eukaryota; kingdom Metazoa; phylum Chordata; class Aves; order Gruiformes; family Gruidae; genus Balearica; species Balearica regulorum. The sequence continues at coordinate 29,045,157 of NC_046184.1, forward strand.
TTGGGTCTTGAAAAACTCCAAGTATGTAAACTATACAATTTCCTTGGCAACTGCCCCACTCACTGCCTTACTGCCCTCATGAGGAAAGAGTTCGTTTTATACCCAGTCTGAATCTCTCATTTTACCTTTTGCTCACTGTCTCTCAGTCTACCCACCACAGTGAAGAGCCTGGCCCCATCTTCTTGCTAATCTCCCTGTAGGTGCTGAGGGTTAGGTCCCCCCAAAACCACTACTTCTCCAGGCTGATCAAGCTCAGCTCCCTTAGGGTCTCACCATAGGGCAATTGCTTCTGCTTCCGATCATTGCTGAACCAGTTTACTGCTGGGTTTTTTTCATATTTGAGGTGCCAAAACTGGACACGGTATTCCAGGTGTGCTCTAGTGAGTGCTGACCATCATTTCCCTCAGTCTCTTGGCCCTCTGTTGCACTTAATATAACCCAGGGCACTGTTGACCTTCTCAGCTGCCAGGCCACCCTGCTGGCTCATGCTCAGCTTGCTTTCTGCCAATACCCCAGGGCCTTCTCAGCAAAGCAGCTCCCCAGCCAGGCCATCCTAGCGTGCGTCACTGCAAGGGATATTCCTTCCTCAGGGCATGGCATTTCATGAAGTTCCTCTTGGCCCAGTCCTTCAGCCCATACAGGTCCTCTAAATGACTATCCCCCCTTAAGCATATCAATTGTTCCCCCTAATTTGATGTCATCTGGAAACCTGATGAGAAAGAGGTCCATCCTCCAGGGCATTAATAAAAATGTTAAATAGGACAGGTCCCAGCACATTCATTCCCAGGAGAAATCAGAGGATACTCAGGTATTGCAAATGGAAGACCAGAGTAAAAGGCAGGAAAAAAATATTAATTGCATGTGAAGATCTAGCATGAACATGGCAGAAGAAAGCTACTCTGAGTGCACATGAATCTCTAATATCACAGGGGAGGGGGACAGCAGGAAGATACTAATTGTTATCTGAAAATGTGAACTAAGTAAAGACGTGGTGCTATCTTAAAGAGAAGAATATGCCACAAGCAATATAGGGTGTCTGAAAAGGAGGTACAAAGGATTAAGAAAGCAGGTAGATGCCAAAAATCCTAGAAGAAAAGAATAGGTGATTTCGTTTGTATCTTTTGGATTTTAGGGGAATATAGACAGCAGAAAATATTTAAACATTACACTTTTCATTAACAGAAAAAAAACCCTCCAAACCTTTTAAAAAAATCACTTAGAAACTTACTGGTTAACAGGGCATTCCCAATTAGTTCTGCCACAACTCAGAAAATATTTTCTTGCTTGTATTTGCACAGATAAAAAGATTCCTGATTTGAACATTAGCAATTTTGCTAATGTTGTAGTCTACTAAGACTGTAAAAATTTTCAAAGATCTAATAAAAAGATTTCAGATCTGGGAGAACTCCTTGTCTTATTTGAAAAAAAATATTTTAATGAACTAGAATTGAGAAATGAGGCTGTGAGCAGTCACAAAAAATATCAGATGGAGATTAGGAGTGATTAGGAGTGACTGAAGGCAGAATAAGAAATGAGGGAAAGCCAAAGACATGAAGACAAATGGTTTCCTCGGATGAAATCCAGATCTCATTTAAGTCAATGGCAAAATTCCCCTTGACTTCATTAGGGCCAAGATTTCACTTGTGAAGTTTATTCACAGCAGAAGGTGTAAGTGAAATATGCAATGCATCTGACAGAATGCTTGGGGAGAAGGGGCGATAACCAAAGGTTCACACATAGTGAACCACTCATTTTCCTATTATATATACTTGTTATTCCACCTCATTTGTCTAAGACCACTAATTTTACTTGCCCTACAAGGCTTCTAAGAGTAATACAACAGCAAACAAGGAGATCTGATGGGTGTATTGTAATTTTCAAATTCCTCTGAGAAACCTCAAAAATCTAACTCATACTTAAATTAGATGTAAAGATTTGCCAGTAATAAAACTAGTTAGATGAAGGAAGAACAAGAGATTATTTCACAACATGGAGGTAGGTTAACAGCAAGAATTCTCTAAGATCCTACATTTCTATTTTGCATATAATTATGAATACCTCAGAAGATAAGAACAGAGGTAACACCACAATATATTTAGATTAGTCGTATGTGAAGTTAACTGTGAAAAAAATAACAAAGCTCACAATCCATGGCAGATCAATTTACTGTTCACAAATAAAAGAAAGAAAATAAACTACCCATATACATCTATCTACTGTAACCACTTGGAAAATATATGCTATTATGAATCCTCCAATGGTGCCTCTGCTTAAGAAGTAAAAAATCCAGTATGTTAGACTAATTAGGAGAGAATAATGACGTGACAATAACATAAAACATGTCTATGTATTTATAGTAGGTCTTTAACTAGTATGTGTAATGTACTGGACTACCTTTTAGCTATTATTCACTATCTCAAAAACAATACAGGAGAATCCAGAAAAGAACAACAGAAGTGACCTATGGCATGGTAAACATATCTGTAGGACAAAACACTAAAAATGACAGGAGTAGTTTGAATTGATTTAATTTAACTGCCACAGAAGTCAACAGAAGAAGAGTAGCAGTTTGGAGATATGAGTCAAAGTGCTATACTAGAAATATGGAAATAAGGAAAATATAGCAAAAAAGCAAATGTTCACACTTGACCTTACCCATACTTAAGGGTCACTCAATTTAATATGGCATATTTATGATCATTTTATCACTACAGTTATCGCACTACTCATTTCTTCTAATGATAAAAAGGCACAGAGCTACTGCTAAAGAAAAGTTTTTAAAATGCTAAGTTACACTGCTAATATGCTGTGTTTTTAAAATTTATTAAATATTTTTAATAGGGTTAAAATAGTATTCAATAATTCTGAGATGCCACCTGCCATTACTCTACAGGAAAATGTTTTAACAGATATTGACCCTCACGCCACAGAAGCCAGCCAGCCATTAATTCATGGAGATTAGAAGCAAACCTCTCCTTTTTCCTTTCTATACCATAGGCACTTCTCAAATCAGGGATGATTTTACACTGCTTAGCTACAAAATACACCAGTGCATTTGTTCCTAAAAAGTGGCTTAACATATCATTTGGTGCTTCTTGTCCTACCAGTTTATCCCTGGCCAAGCACATCAAAATACAAATTGGTTCATTTTAAATTAGGGACAGCTAAAACTTGTAGTTTCTATTCTAAGCAAAGTTTGAAAATGGACATAGGGGGCAAATCAGAATGAAAACATGCAAAACAAGTTTTTGAAGAATTTCAGCTTTACAGTAATGAGTCTGAGTTGAAAAAATGTTGAAAAAAATAAAAAACCCCAACAATCAAATATGGCCTCTTCTTCCTTTTAGCTTTGTACAAAGAAATGAGCTTTCTAGAGAATAAATTGACAGATTTGTTGATACCCACATGACAATTTAATTTCCCTTTAACAAAAAAACCCCCAAAACGCAACTTTGATTAAAGATGGGTAATGAAAACATACAGATTTTTTTCTTAGATTATGAAACTGATAAGTAAATTGACTAGGTCTTCATGGTTGATTTTTTTTTTTTTTAAACTTGACAAGAAAATGTCAAGATAATAAATAGGGATACCCTATCTGCATTAATATATTATCAGCTGTGACTGTTAATAATACTACAGAAATAATCACATGAAATCTTGAACTGTAGATAAAGAAAGGATCTTTCTGGAAAACTGACATATTAGTAATATATTTTCTTTAAATATCAAATGAGGCTCAAAACTCATGCACAATTAGCCCTTCTTACAGGATCAAAATTTTTAGGAATCAAGTTCTGATTAAGAATATAACATTAACACAGATTTTCTGATTCTAGTGACTCTTACTAAAATTCCCATCCTTGACATTGGCTTGCTCCCTTTGGTGTCTAACTAAATGTATTTTCTCTGCGACAGAACCACAAAAAAGAAGAAACTTGACTAGGAATTAGCTTAGGGCACAGGCCTCAAGTCGTTCAAGCTGTCCCTGCATCTAGTTCAAAAGTCAAAAGTTAACATGCTCAACAAATAAAAGGATTAGGGAGAAAGAGCACAAAGGTTTTTAAGGTAAAAATTCAAAGGAGAAGTACAAAGTACTAGAGATTTGAGTGTCTGAATATTTTTGGAGTTGTTGAAGAACCATCAAAAAAGAGCAAATCTGAAAACAACAAAGTTTGAGAAAAGAAGCTGTGGCATGGATCTGGCGTGCTCTGTAGTATCTAATGGTTGGGAAGATTTAAAAATTGTACCCATTACACAGAAACTTAGCAGCAACAACTAAATATCTCAGTGTCATTTGCAGGTTAGAGCAGGCAAATGTTCTCTATGCAAAATTGGAAAGCTATTCAATGATCCAGGAAAAGCTGAGGGAGAATTTGGACTGTACTATGTGTGGTTTTTATACATCTTAATATAAATACAGGCTATATAAAATTGTTTTTCTATTTTGGATAAAACTTTTACATCAATAAAGCTCTGCTATCTTGGGAAACATACAGCTGATCACATAGATAGTGTGGGACAAAAAGGCTGAAATAATATCCTTTACTAACACTTCCAGCACACTTTTGTGAGATATTATAAGTAAGTGAATCATCAACACTTTTCCACAGTGGCACCTGACCATCTTATTCTAATGCAGCAGCAAGGAATTAAATAGCATTACAGTTACACCTGCGCATGGTGCATTTTTTCTTCTGGAACAATCTTCACTGAAAACGCTGATTGATAGGTATGTTTCAAATTTAAGCAGGATGCTACCAAATATTTCCTTTTCATGTGTTAAGTTTCTTGGAGCATTGATCTTTTATTTTTTCAATGTTTAAGAGCTGGGACTTGAAGTGATGACTAGTTTTGCCTGCTAGAACAAGCCTGGAGAACGGCCAGCCCTTCACCATGTTTTTTGCCAAATAGTTAGTGGTAGCATTTAACAAGTAGAACCGCACGTCACACTCAGCAGCAACAAATGGGTCAAACTGACCCATGCAGGACTGCCTGCACTGCCCTAACTGACATTTCTACATTAGTGAATCTTACACTCACTATATATTTTTCTGTGAGGCCAAGGTTCCTTCAATCTTAAAAATAAGGGTGCTTAAAGCTATTTAGCTATGACAGCTGTTCCCGATTACAAAGTAAATGGACTTGGACAACCTCAGCTAGCCTCTAGTAAAACAAGACATACATGAAAAAACCCTTACTTTTTCCAGGTTTATCATAAGAATCGAAGAAAATAGGGTTGGAAGGGACCTCAAGAGATCATATAGTCTCTTCATCCCCTTCCCTTAGCCTAAAGTAGGATCATTTATATCTAAACCACCTCTGACCACTTCTCATTTGCTCTTAAAAGTCTCAGTATCCAGTTCCATAGTCCCTCTGTGCTAGTACATGAATTGGCACTAATTATCCTACAATCAAAAGGTTTTATTTTTCTGGTCTCTATCCTACCTCCTCTTCCTGAAATACTTATCAGTTATTTCTTGTCCCATTCCCAATAGACAGGGACAAGTTCATTCCATCTTCTCTGCCACAGCATTCTGAAGTCTGTCATCATTTCCTCACTTAGTTTCTCTCTTCTCAACAAACCTCATATTTTTAGTCCTTCCTCATTCCTCAGAAAAGGCCAATCACAAGAACCGAGAGGAGGATAGAGCTTACTTTTACATACAACATTCCTCTTCAATATGCTTTCAGAACCACGTACCTTTATCAGCGCACATTCAGTTGGTGACCTGCTACAATTTCTAGACTCTTCAGAATGACTGCGTATCCAGTCATCACCACCTCATATTCACACCAGTGATTGTTCTTACATGTATCACTTCAAACTTCTTCTAACTCTTCTCAGAACATTTCACCAAATTGTTAACATGTGAGTACCAATCATGCCTCCCATTTTTACGCTATTACAGATTTATATTTGGATGTGAAAGCCAACATGTCTGAAGAATATGTTGTATCTGTATGGCCTCTGCAAGAAAACAGAAATATAGTCTGCCTGCAGACTGAGTTTATTAGGAGATACCCGAGATACCACAAAGCCTAGGTTAACATATCCTGCCTCTTAAATGCATACTTTGGCCTGTGCTTAACGCAGACTTCTGCTTCACAGGGCAGCATATTCCAGCCAAATGAAATACATGCAGTGTAATACCTTGTTCATTACTACGTCTGTAAATAGCTACAAATAAAAAAAATAAACTTTAAATTGTAATTCCAGTAACTCCAGATTTGTACAAAAGCAAAATTATTTCTTTCATGATGCCATAAATAAAAGGGCATGCATAGTAACAGAACACTACTTGATGGGTACCCATCTCAAGGTATTTCACTGCTACCAGTCACGGTTTACCTTTTGGTTTAACATACTTATAGCGCAGTCTAATGCCAATTGGCATTGTGCCAAACACTTCTCAAAAAAAAAAAAGTCTGATGCTATTCTACATGGGCACAGTAGTGTAAGTAATATACAGCTTCCATTCAAATTACATCCAAAGATGCTTTTCAAAACTTAAACGATTCAATTACTACCCAAAGACTGCCAAGAGTCTGGGGAGGGATTTGAAAATCCTTTTTGTTTTTCCTTTGTACAGTACTTATCACAACAAGGCCCCCAGCCCATCCTTTAATACTGTACCGCAAAAATAAACCACAACAGTTTAGCTGAATTTAGCTAAAAATATGTTTTTTCCCCCTAATAACAGAGGGAAAGAAACACATTATATATGACTATGTCTGGAATGCTTCAAAAAACTCTTTTTAACACCTGCATATGAAAATAAATCCAAACTGAGTAGATTTATGGAATGGTTACTAGAAAGATCAGGAGCATGGACAGTCTGCTGTATCAGAAAGAGCCTGTTTGGTCTACCAAAATGAAGATTCAAAATTTGCAGAGTGCTCTCTAGAACACATTTGAAAAACAAAGAGGAAGAGTAAGAAAGACTATGTAAGCTAGAACATGTATCAGTGTGAAACTAAATTGGAATATATTTAGTCTGGAAATTGGAATGCAGCTTATAATCATCAAAGGAATGAAGTTCCGCAACGGCTTTCAAATTTGAGATGGACTATGATAATTTTAGGAGAGGAATTATATGACATGGTTGCCCACAACATGACTCTTAGTTCCTGTGTTCTTAGAACAAGAGGAGATAAAAACTAGACAATATTTTTTAGCTGTGATGTCTGATAATGCCAAATTTGCAAGGAATGAAGAAAAGGAGGGGAAAACAAAGAAAAATAAAAATCAAGTTGGGGGAAGTCCCTAATTACCCAGAGTACTACTATCAGCATAATACTGCATCAAAGAAACATTTCCCCTTATCCATTTCAATCAGAAGCTTATGGAAGTCTTTGAAAAGGGTTAGTGAGAGGCCATGATCATACAAAGGCTCTGCAACATCATTAAACCTCTATTAACGGGTACAGTGGAACAAATGAACTTGGTAAGTCTAGGTAAAGGAGGAAGACTACTGGATTTGTTCACCCTATTTTAAGATACACATTTAATATTAATTGGAGAAAACCACGGGAATACCTGCCGTTATAACCCTAACAGAGACTACATCAGGGTCTGTGCTACACATATGCATTCCCAGCACTGTTGTAAATCATAGGCTGCTGTTAGATGCCAAGAGCACATTTTCCCAACTGCACTTTGCCAGAAGATTGTGAACACTGCTTTTGTATATGGACTCTACCTGGTATAACTATGTCTTTAGTCATCTTGAGATTTGATTACTTTAATGTGACCTACACATGGGGTTTCACACTGAGATGAAGTCTTTCTATAAACTCCTTTTAAAAAAGTGCACTGAAATTTTTAGTCTTTTAAAATGTGTACAGTGTAGAGTTTTCTACAAATTCTAAAGACTACATAATAGTCAAATAATACTTCCTCAGCCTAATGTCCTATATTTTTCAATGAATCTTTGCTTGAATTTATGGATCATAATTTAAACTACTGGTATAAACATTACGGATTGGATATAATTGTATGTTTTTATTTAACTGTTTACATGACACGTAAATGTAAAGGCACATTTTGGACACGATTATGTACAAAAAATATCTAGAGTCCACTTTCAAAATTTTTGCCTTATAATATTACAGTTACTCAAAATCCAAAAGCAATCATCAAAAGTGGATAAAATTCGTAACTGTACACACAGTTTTAGAAATACACTGTAAATGGCACTATCATCTCAGCTTTTGTGTTGTACAAAGACAGTGAATTCCTGCAAATTAAATTTAAGAGTTACATAACCACATTGCGGAGAGATTTAGTTGCACAACTTGAAATGCATTTTTAACATCTGCAACAATATTTAAGATGCTGCCTTTTCTTACACAGATCTGTTGTGTGCAAAGCATAAATACCTTGCCCGTACATTGAGAATTCATGGCAGCAGTACCACAAAGTTTTCAGCAAGACAGCTTCCAAAAAGATTCTGTGAAACCCCACAGGAGCCTACCAACTTCTACAAGCCGTGCTACGGGGATCTGACACTTTTCAGCTAAAGGCACTACCTCTCTGGAGTGATCTTTTTGTCAAGAGCATTGGGAATGTACTGTAGAAGCGCAACAATTGGGGCTGGAATAATGTAAAGAAGAAATAGCAACTTCTGATGCAAAGTGAGACATGTAACATTTAAGAAGCTAAAGAGGAAATGATAAAGGACTGCAACATCAGTCTTGAAAGATAAGAAAATTGGATGAAGAAAAGCAAAACATAGAGGACAAATGAACTGAAAAGTAAAGTAATGCAAAATAAAATATAAAATAGGAGAACATAAACATTTAGGAAAATATTCAAGTGAAAAGTTATGTCAATGAGAATAGTTGAAAAATATTAATCAAAACATCACTGCTCATTTTTCCATTAGTGCCCACACGTGAGTGGCTCTGTACGAAAGTAGGGAGGCACAGTCACAACTCAAGAGAGTTTAATGTCACGTGATCCATACAATCAGTAAAGGCAAAAAAAAATGTAAACGGTAAGAAAATACCATGATAAAGTGTTGGATTGCTGGACTTGCCTTCACTTTCAGATGTTTTGCCGTGCTAGGCAAAGCCAAAATTATTTCACTGCGTATTCTCACAATAGAGCTTCTTTCAATGGCAATATGCTCAGACAAAAGCTATAACCTTTAAGATCCTGTTTCCTAGCTGTTCCTCTTTTCATAGGAAAATAAAAATCAATTGTTGTCACGAAGTCTCTTTGCCCATTATATTCCTTAAGTTAGATTTATGAATAAAAATGTGTGAAATTAAATTATACAGACATTAAAATATCATGTGATTAGGTGAAACATTTTTGATGAACAAGGATACCCAGAAATACTGCAATTGCTACCACATTCATCCACTCAATTACATGCTTCTCACCTATTTAATAATGCTTGTTACATCCTTGTTAATTGATGTGTTCGAGAGTTTATTTTCTTATACACTACATCAAGTCTTATACAAAGAACAAGAGACTTCGATCATAGCAGTCTCCAAGAACAGAACAAGCCTCCAAGGTAAATGCGAAGAGATCATGAAATGGGACAATGCAATGATAACACACACACAAAAAAAAAAAAAGGAAAGAAGGAAAGACAGGGGATTGGAACATTATGAAGTTAAAGAAACAAGGGAATGAAAGGGATTAAAACTGGAATGATAGGTAACCTACTGTAAGTGGTGTGAAAGCTTAACAGTGGGGGACTGGAATAATCAGATATGGGAACGACCTGACAATGGAATGCGTTCAAACTGAAGCACCTCAAAAGTAAATGATCTTAGAGCAGAATAATCATATTTGCCTCTGGGAATAAAATTTAAAGATAAAAAAGTTTGAAAAAAAAATAACAAGTTTGATGATTATGCAGATAGAACTGCAGAAAGAAATGATCCAGTCAGGGCAAGAGTGGGAAAGGTAAAGGAGTAGGGTTGGGAACGACAGCAGAATACAAAGAAAAAGGTGGCTGAAACCACAAATGGTTAGAACTCACCTTTTCACAGAAAGAATTGAAGACGAAGGACTACACTGGAGAAAGCTCATTTTTCTAATTCATCTCAGATTGACTCTTACATTTATTTATTTGGGCAAAAGTTATTCTTTCTCACAACAACCTAAGACAACACTTTCTGGAAACAGCTTTAAAGATCATGGGATATATATGTGTCTTGACGTTTGGTTTCAAACAATTCCTGCCTTATAAACAGAGTACAGCACTACAATAGCTGAACCCAAAGAGTCATATATGAGACAAGGATATATGAATTCACTTTCTTAAAGAACTGACTCTTACAAAAAAGATTTTTTTTTCACTGTACTTTTCAAAGCAATCAACACTTAAAAATCTAGACATTAGTATGACTTCCATTATCTCCAGGATTCTGGATTTGCTGTTAGGAACTAGATTATCTTCATAAATCAATTGAGACTGTAAGAGATGTTACATTGTCCTCAGTCTGTGCTCTCACATAGCATGAGCAGGGAGAAAACCATGACGACAGCCCCCTACCACAAAACCTCACCGGTAGGATATTTGCTTTTTCCTATCTCCTTTGCTAACTCCTCCCACTCTTTATTTAATGAGCTTCAGTGAGTTTTAACAGAATGGCATAACCACCCCATTGTTTCCTACAGTGAGACTATATTTTCTCAGTCGACAATTTTCCGAGTTTTATGATGACCGATTTCTTTTTGGTTCCTCAACTGCTATGAACAGTTTTGCAGATTAAAATTTTACCTTTTCCCCCCAAGTTTATACAATGAAGTAAAATGGCATTTTGCATGATGCACATGCCAAAATAGGAACACACAGACGAGAGTTGCACTAAGTGTTCTGGTGATAAAACACCAGGGTCTGTGCCAGTTGCAATAATCACTTAAGCGTGATCAATCTAGTACAAATGCACAGACAAACACCAGAAAAACAGTGGAACTTGATTTCCATCCCTGATATTCCATCCCCAAGAGCCAGAACTCTTGAACATGTAACAGGCAGGAAAAATAATAGCACAAAGTTGATTTTATTGGCTCTGAAGGAACTGACTTTCAAATTCTTCCGAAACTCTTCAGCAGTATACTAGCTATGACATGCAGATTAAAAAGAAGTTGTGTTATCACTAATGCATGAACTGTCATTATTGTCCTTAAGTATCATTCCATGTCTCATCCAATGTTGTCATTTCTTCAGGGATGATAAAAGTTTTTCCAAAGTTTGCCACAAGCATGCAGCTTTAATTGCACTTGTTCGGATGCTTGAGGTTTCTTTTTTCACTTCAGAAGTCTGCATTTATACTCTAAAGATGCGTACTGTGGAGCTTCTACCTAAATCCATGTGCAATTACTGTGCAAGATTAGCAACACTTAGTTCTATATAAATAATGAATTTTTGTATATAAAATACCTTCTGTTGTGTTTGTCACTTTGAAACTTGTTGCTTATCAGCTAAAACCCACAGTAATTTTGGAGAACTAGCCCAAGTTCAAAAAAATGATGGAAGAAACAAAGTCTTAAGTATTAATTTAAATGAAAAGGTAATTGCCTGACATTGATTGTTGACAACTGATGTTAAAGGAAATTGGAATTTTGAACAGAATATATATGCCCTCAATAAGTAACATATTTTCTCAGTGAAGATTTACGTTAAGGGAGCACTTAGTGCCCGCGTCAACCTACCAGAAATTGGATTTGAAGACAAATGAAAAGACAGAACTTGGATTTAATACTGATAAAACACAGAAAGTAAACCTAGGATTTGAGATCCCACTAGTGATATGCTGCATACCAGATCACAGAATTACCATCTTTCATCAGACTCGGAATGGAAACAGGTGATATCCCAACTACCAGGCCACGGTTATACTGATCACCCAAAACTTACTGCAATATTTTTAAGTGTTCAAGAAGTGTAAGAAATGGAGCAGATTATATATCACTACTCAAGGCAAAAACTGTAAAGCTTTTAAAGTGCCACTGGCTGGGACTCATTACACTTAACAAGCATTTAAATGTTACAGGTTTACTTGAAGTTATATACCTACGGTCTTTCTCTAGTCAATGGACAGAAACTGTTTTCAAAGCAAGCTGATTTACTCACCTATGTTAGATACCTGTCCACAGATGGATAAGTTGATGACTCTAACTGCTCTTACTACTCTGTTTCGAAAACCAGATGTGAAGTACCAGGTTCAAATCCAAAGACTGGAATAATTTCCCCACTTTCTGACACTGAGTAGCTAAGGTATTACAATAACAGAAATCAATTTCTCTGACAATGTTCTCATGCTCAAAGCACAGAAATACTGATCACTGTACATACCTGCACAATTTTCATTATGTTTATAAAAAGATAAATTTATGCTCAAAAAATTAATATGAACCTAACAAAATAAGAAAGTTCTGCTCTGCTATCATGTATTTATCTGATAAAATGTTATTCAGTACAATTCTAACAACCTAATTCCTAACTGACATGCTTGGCTTTGACACTGTCGCTGGGACTCTTTTCACATTTCCTGCTGTTGCTCTAACACCAAACAAATGTCTCTCCCTGGAAGCTTGTCTAGAATCCAAACTCTGCCCCTTCCCAACTGAACTCTCTGATCTCTAAATTGCACACAACCTCTTGCCTCTTTCCCTAATGCCATGCTCCATTGCTCCCAGCTGTGTGCCAGCTTCAAGATGGCAGACAACGTAATTGCTCAGCATATTCCTAGTGTCATGGCTAGTATGCTTTCCTGAGCATCAGGAGACGGAGGTTTAAACAACTTGGAGATTAATAGAGCCAGCTACTTTATAGGTGAGTGCTGTAATTATGACCCCCCCGCCCCCCCCAAAGAACACTTCTCTAGGTGAGAAACTCCCAGACTTCCTGGGTGAACCTTCAGAAAGCTATAAGTAAGTGGATGCTTGTGGCAGTAATTTTTTTCTTCCTAGTGTATTAATTATTTTTCATTAAAAACCCCACAACCTGGGATTATGTAATCTGTGTAGGTAATGTAAAATTTAAAATTTCTCTTCATTGTTTGCCATATTGCTTACTACTTTCACTTCTGTCATGCTTTCCCTATGTTCTTCTCTCATTTTCTTAAGTAATGCTCTTTAAAAAAAACAAGGGGCCGTAGTCAATGTGGTCATGGAGGCAAGGAAGAGGCCTCTTTTCTACCTTGGTCCTCCGCCTCTCCCTTCCTTGACTTCTCCTTGCAGACTGCATTCATTCCTTTTTTCACACACTTGGCTCCCTCAGCAAGGAAAAGGCAAAAATTTGACAAGTGAGCAGGTATCTATCTAGGCTAGTCATTGGTTGACAGCTCATGGTCTCACAGAAGCCCAGTAATCTTGCACTAAATTTGGCTCAAGGGATGAATGAGCATAACCTCTTTCTCCAGTGGTATCATCTCAGTGCATTTACATTCTGCTGCTTCAATCTATCAAGAATCGAGCAATACCTAGTCATAAGTTTCAGAAGAGTCACCATGGCAAGTCCTGAAACTGCAAGTTTTGACAAACGACGCATCATAGAAATGAGAGAGGAAGGCTGAATCTTGAGTTAGGGTGTAGCTCAAGTTATTTGCCTTTTTTATGGGCAAGAATTGCTACAAAATGCTGTATTTTAGCTATAAACACAGCTATAAATGTAGCCATATCTACATAATCGTATGCACAGATATCTCAGTTTATCCAGCGGAATGGCAGACAGTACACAGGATATGTAAACAGATCTGCCAAACACTTACAAAACAACTTTAATAGCAAGTGTCATTCTTTTCGGTAAAGTAGCTGTTTTTAACACACATGATCTAACTCTTGTTTGCTCTTTAAAGTTTTATTGTCTTGGCATTTTATACAGGAAGAGAGCATTAGCATACTCAGGAGAACTGCTAAAAGTAAAAGGCCTCAAGCTACCCACTGCATGGTTGATAGCATAAAGCATGGGATATAAAAACTTTTGTCTGATTGCTCACTTTACTTGTTTTAGAGTAGTGTTACTCTCAAGAGCATATATTCATGTTCTTTCTACTTCAAGTTTTATTACTTCTTTTGTATTATTTAAAACATCTAAAGACACTTCCAAAAGACAAATTTTTCCATTTTGAAAAAGTAATGGTTTGGAACCTGATAAAATACATGAATGTTCACAGTGTATTATTTTCAAAGGCAAGTAGAATAAATGTGTAATAAAACAATTAAATGCATGACAATAAACATTTCTATGTGATCACAGATATATTAACATGCCAAACAAATGAAGAAAAACTCAGCAAAATATTTCCCCTAAAAAAGGTCAGATCAAAATGGATTCTCCACACACCAGAGAATAAGTAAAAAGGGAGTTTGGTCTCAATTACTGTTACCACTAAATATCCCACTCTAGAAATCAGAATGAACATTAAAAATGTGAAAGAGAAAACGGAAAGGAAAAAAGGCAAACCAGATTAGCTATTTTAAACATAGGAAAAAAAAAGACCATAATTGTACATACACATTAAAAATCATCCTACAGTAAACTTAAATCTAAGTCTACTTAGATATCACACTGCTAATTATTATATAAATAACCTGGGAAACAATACCTCCAAGATACATGTTTTACTGTTTAGTAAACAAGAAACTGCCACATTTGACACCACTGATTAAGGCCAGGCATTTCTAAAGCTTCAGACACATTTCTGAAATCCACAATACATCAATTTTTAATACTTCCACTCTCTCAGCTCCATTAAAAAGATGGTAGGGGAAAGATTTTAGAGTAATTAATGATATAGTTAGCTGCTAAATATTAATAGGAATCGTAGTCTTGCATAAAATATAACATATAAACCTTGCCAATACAGACGCACCAGTAATTAAACTTGAATATGTAATTACACTGATTTATACGACAGGCAAAAAGTTACACTTTACTGGCTTCTATGTAAACTGTGGGCAACAGTTAAACTTTGCATTTTACGGTTTATATAAATGGGCAATATCTCTACTACAGTTCATAAATGGTTTAGAGACTCATAGTTAAAATTACAACTAATTCCAACATGAACATTCTGACTATACTTTACAAACCAGGCTGTGAAAATGACCACAGAGATCAGCCTCCTGTTACATTCAATGCTTGCAAGCAAGTTGAAGAGGTTTAAAGAAATGAAAAAGATGGAAAAAAAAAAGCTTACACCAATCTCACTACAAAGTAAATGAAGACTCATCTATTAACTGTTTTAATATAAATGTTTAGTTTCAAACATATAGTTCCAGATGTTTCGCTTACCATGTTTCAAAGCACTTTTGAGTAATATTATGTCTTAGACTAAAGCTTTTTTTTTTTTTCTTGAAAGGATGCTAACTGCACTTACATGTGAGGCTGAGGAGAGCAGCCCGGACTGCTATTTCCATTACTGTCAATGTGATCCAGCGAACCATTGAGATCTTCATGGACTGCCTGCAGTAAGCCACTGGATGCGTTATTTATCAATCCTGGGTTACTAAGCAATGGTAAACTACTCTCTGCCAGTGCAGCCTAGCAAAATGAAGAGTAAAAATAAAATTATTAGTCCATACATATACAAATCACTTCTAAATGTTCATACACATATGAATGCACTCACACAAAGCAGCTCATTTGGGGTAGTTGTAGAAGTGGTCAGAAGGATTTTGTGCATTTTCCAATTATTTTCACATTCTGAACATAA
>NC_046184.1:29070843-29075843 GCF_011004875.1 Balearica regulorum gibbericeps
TGGATAGATTTTGTAAAAGATACCATTACTTTTAAAGAAACATACAATTTGACAAGCTATTGCGTTTTACCTTCATTTTATTGCCATATTTTTCATCACACTCATTGTTTTCCAACTGTCACTAAATTGTTCATTTTCTTAGTCTGCTACATTCGTAGACCTATTTACTGTTTATAAAGCAATATGCACTTACAGGTTTTGGAGATGGCTTGGGCTCCGAGGGTCGCATGTGCAAGTGGGTCATCATTGCTTGAAGACGTTCGCGTTCTTTAGAAAGCTGTTAAGAAAGGGTGAGATCAGAAGCATTTTAGAAATGACTGATACAGCTATTTTACTGCAGTGATACATCTTATCATTGAGCTTGTCTCGGTGTAATGATTCCTGCATATAAAAGTCTGTGTCAGTAGAAACTTATCTGAGAGGAAATGCAACTTTGGGCATGGAAAGAAAGAAAGAAAAAAAAAACCAAAAAACTTTTATAGCCTTTCATATGTTAAAAGGTCAGAGAAAACAAATAACACTTCATCTTTTTGTCAATAAGAGAATTGAGGTCACAGTTGCCTCGACAGTAACAAGTTACTAAGACCATAAATTAGAAGGCCCATAGTGTCTCTTTAAAGTCCTGTGGACACTGTTAGCAATGGACTAGTGCCAACAGCTGTGAAGGGGTGAAGGGTCCTCAAAGCACAGTGCCTGCCAGGATTGTCTACACACTTCATCCTTTCCCACTGAGGTCCAGTTAGTGCCCCCTGCAATCTGCCATCATCAATCTAATTCAATAGAGTGACAGAGCCCAGGCAGTGTGAAACGCTGAACTCTGCCACCGAGTCGGCATCGACACTGCACTGGGTCTCATTACAACTGATGGACCTTACTTCACTAGCAGTCAGACAAAGCAAAAAATGGCATAATTGGTCACACTGCAAGCTAAATCTTCACTTGGACTGTTACATTACAGCCTAGCCTTTGTAAATGGTAAACAGTTCTTAAGAAGCCCGTAGACTGCCTTTAGAAAACATCACCTTACTGAAACCTGTACTTTTTCCTAACTGATACCTTTTCTGATGGTATGCTATGTAAATATTTGTAGTTTCAGACTCAAACGAATTACCAAATTCAAAAAAAATAAAAGAAGACAAAGTGTTTGAAATATGTAACTTGTTGATAAAAATATCAGAACTTAAAGGGGAAAAGGTCTCTTACAACATGAAAAAAAATATTTTTTTTAAAGCTAGGCTGCAAGAAGAAATGCTCGAAATTGTATTCTAGTGGTATGGCTTTGGATAGCCACAACACAGTTACAACACTAATTGCAACAAGAATCACCTGGTGTTTAATGCTGCCGTTTTCCAGAGAGTTCTGTAATGCTTTCTTGCATGAACGCAGCTCAAGAGTTACATCTGTAGACTGAGATTGGACTAAGGAAATTTGTAAGTAATTTTAAGAAGAGGAAACTACCCATGCTACTGCAGATATTTCGGGTATGCTGGATATAATTTGGTCAGCGGGTCTTTCATTAAAGAATATTTGAGGCAGGGGATGAGAAAAAGGTTTCTTCTTAGGCTTCATATTATGTGCGTGACACTTTAGAGACATGCTATTTGCCATGACGTAAATTCCTAACCAACAAATTAAGCTAACACTGTCCTGTAAATCTCATAAAAGAAACTGCAGCTTTGCCTGGGTTTATAAAGCTTTCATTTTAAGCTCATGACAATAAATGACATTACTGTACACTCCTCTCATTGCTTTGGGTTGCCAGTATTAAAATACAAAAGACCCAAACAGTTTGCCTGGGCTGAAAGAACAAGTATTCTTACATGCGTGAGAACAGAGACAATATGCCAAAAGTGAGAAAGCTGAAAGGTGTTTATCCTTTTTTTCTCCACATATGGCAGCCAATGGGGAGGGGGGAAAATCTCAGTCCCTTGCTGCCTCCCTTGGGCTCCTCTGCACCTTCCCAAGAGGGGATGGGACTCCTGAGAAATGCCCTCCTAGGACTCCCGCACAGGCAGGAGGGGACCACATGGTGTATAAAGCATCCTGCAGGGTCATCCTGGGCTGCCAAGGTTTGCGCCCAGCCTCAGCAGCCGGTCTCAATGCTGGGAGACCCCAGGGGTACTCGGTACTTCTTCCGTAAGCTGGAGGGAGTGTTCGCATACATGCAGTGACCTCTAACGGTTAGAGCCTGAACAGGGCACCCGAGTGCTGCGGTCCCAGCCGAGGGACTCCCCGGGGACCTCCCTGACTGGGTCGGACATTACACCTTCTGCTCGCAGAAAAATGCCCACCATCAGGCTGGGAGTCATTCTGGGTGGAGATGCACTCAGCTACTCCTTTGTCCTGCAGAACGGCATAGACAAGCGTCGGGTCAGAAGGGGAAGACAGAAGAGGGGTCCTGACCCAGCATTTCAAGAACTGAAGACGGCTTGGATCCAGCCTCTGCTCCAGGGACTGCATGTTTCATTCGTGATGAATGGCATTACGGTCTTAGTTCAAGCAAAATACTGTAGACATTGCTGATGTTAGATAATTACTGCGTAATTTATAATGTGAAAAATCTTTAAGTAAAAAAACCCCACTTGTTCATGAATATCAACAAATTTCATGCAAGAAACATATGGCTTTACGCTAGAGTCACTAAGGCAAGTGTTTTCAATTTAGTTTAGGTTAATAGTAAATAGTTAATAGGGTAATACATCCATGTAACAAACCTGTATTTCTAACTGCTGAACCACTTGCATTTGCACCCGACACTGAGCAGTGCTTCTGTCATCCAATGCATGTTCATTGTTAAGGTGCCTGGAGAAGAAGGAGAACACTAGTAAGACAGCGTTAAGATGAGGAAAATTTCTTTATGAGCCCATTTTTCTCTCCTGTGCATGTGGCTTCCATTAGTTTCAATGGGAGTTATGCAAAAAGACCTAGTCAGAGCAGGCCTTAGATACAACAACTCAAAACACCCAAAACGTTATTTCATTTAGTTCTACAAACTTTCTCAGTGTTGACTGCCAGATACCCAGCTGCTATCTCCCAGGTCACATATGCCATCTAAAGGCCAGCGTAACTGGTTAGCAATATTTAGTAGAGTGAGTGAACTGATTTCCACTCCTTGTTGCTGGTACAGAGGAACAGAGAATCACCTTACAAATGATTGTTCAAAAGATGGAATTGCTTTTAGGCTGCTCGAACGATTGTGAATTAATGTAGACTTTGTTAAGCTTTCTCTATCTGCTCTTCTTTAATCGTTAAGCAAAACCAACAACAGAACACCCATTCCCCCTTCCCTAGAACAGAGCTGTAGGGGAACATCACTGATTTTCACTGCATTTTCCAAAAGCAGCCTCTGAAGATGGCGGCAGTGATCGGGCTCCCCAGTCTGAGGAAGAGTGTGCACGATAAAGGCAGGGGAAGGAACAGCTACACACCTTACAGGCGCAGCAAGCCTCCTGGGAGGGACTGAGGCTACGCATGCCAGTTTAGCAAAACAAAACCACACTCTGCAACAGGGAAAGAGGACCTCGGCGAGTGGCTGGCCGTAACTAAAGCACAGCTCAGACCCGAGTGGCTGTCCCCCATGCATTTCAATTGAGTACAACTTTACAAAGCTCATTTAATACTGTTTTTTGAAGGACAGTTTATTCTCTCTCTTTTCCAGGATCAAAGAAGTCCCTTTTTGAGCTTTAACAGTGGGTTTGCTGCTCCACTGAGAAGCAAACGTAAGGATCAGGCTAAAGATGAAATGGGAGCAAAGGAGTTTTGCCTTTGAATGTGGATTTACCGGCTATTTCCGCTGTAGGCATGAGGGTAAGCTTTGCAGGGACTACGGTCACAGACGGTCTCACAGCTAGACAAACTAAGTTATCTATACCATGCAGGAAATAGATCTTCTCCTTTTGCTTTTTTAGCAGAATTAATCAGAGAACTATGTAGTTATTTGATTGGTAATCTATGGGAAAAATATGTTCATTGGAAACAGCAGAAAAATAGAGGGACCGTATCTCACTTTTACTAAAATTTGTCCCTTTTTATATAAATCATGACTTCACAGTTTTAGGACCCAGCAATAGGGTTTGCAGGTGAGTAAAATACAACAGGTTCCGCTATCCTTGCAAGAGGCATGGCTGGGGAAGAGATATAAGTAATAATGAAAGACTTTGTTCATTCTTTTAATATAAAATTGTTTAAGAGTATACACGTAACTTGCTTGGCAGTTTATGCTAAGTTCAAGCATCACCAAGGACACCACATTTTCTTTAGCTGAGTCATAAAACCCTATTTATTTATTTATTTTCAAAGGAACTGACTTCATTCTCCCCGTTGATGTAAAAAGGCACAATCATTCTAAAAACTAGGTTATTGCTCAGAATGTACCATTCACTCCTTTTCTGAAACTTTGATTCAAAAGAATCTTACTCTTTCAATTACACACAATAGTGTGTGATCTGTTAATGTAATGGTTTAATGTTTTCAGTTAATTGGGTACAAAATTGCCAGAGGAAGGGCTGGAGACAGATTTTACCTCTGCATTATCATCACCACTATCACCAGTACGCACCACCGTGTTTCCACATGCATGTGTGCTGACCTATGTATGCACGTGGGGATACATGTGTAACACATGACAGCAAGCAATGGTCTAGGTATAAAAGATCTCCTGGCCTGAGTTTGAGTCTACTCATGATTATTTATTAGTTATTACAACACCATATGTTTGCATAACACCTTACAAAATAGATACAGACACAGTCCTTGCCCTGAGGAACTTTAAATGTAACAGCAGTATGCAGCGTGGCAGAAGAAAGTCCAGTATAATGTAATTTCAATATGATTACACGGTTACATGGGAGACTGTTGCATGTTTCTTGAGAGTTAACACAGTAATCTTCAGGAACTCATGAGATGCACACATCCCTGATGCCATACTTTCACGTCATATGGTTAGTTGTGCTGTGCATTTTGGAGAAAAGCTATTTTATGGAAACATTAAGAGTGTAAAA
>NC_046184.1:29080843-29098343 GCF_011004875.1 Balearica regulorum gibbericeps
ATAGAAATACACACTACTAGACTGGGGTAGTGTACCTTATTAATATTTCATTTTGGTACAATATACTTGCATTAACTCTCTTAACACAGGTATCATATTGTTTCAAGTCAGAGAACCTAAAACATCGTAACAAAGATTAGACTAAGAGCAAAGCCTTGAAAACTACAGCCATTAGTGCTGTCATCCCCTATAAAGTTAATGGGTTGGAAAAATGGTCAATCTTTGGACTAAAAGTTGATATTTAATTGAAAGAAAATGTTTTTTAATTGTAATGGGGATTTTGCATTAGTGTGAACATGAAAAGGTACTAAAGAATCTAATGCAAGGTTATGTATTGATTTCCATCTTAACGCTAGTGTAAAATGAAGGAATATTTCTATTTCATAAACAACCTCGGCTATTCAGCACCATGATTTCTTATTTGTTTTAAGGGCATAGAAGACAGAATTGAACGAAAAGAAGAAATAATAAAATATTCTCAAACATTTTTTGCTGGTGCATAGGACAAAAGCCATGACACCGCTGTAAACCTTGACTGACTCTGCAGCAGAATTATCAAGATGTTATATGTTGCTTTCACATGTTCCAGGGTTATTTGGTTCAGGAAAGCAAGAGCATCTGTAAACCTAGCACTACACCGCCTTAATCAAAATGGTTTTAGTGATCGTGGATTATAACAAGAGACCTGACATAATGGATGTGCAAAGTCTGCGCACAGAATTAGCATCACTATAGCCTAGAAGGATGGACGTATTTAGAAAATGTAGTTTGTCTTGAAAAGGAGAATGCTTGGGTTAAATGAATTTAAATTCTTAGTATTAATAATACTTAGAACACTACGTCGAATTTGCGAGATTTCATCTTCCTTTGAATACAAACTTATGTAAATCAGGTTCTTTTAAATCCTGTACAGTTTTCTCCAATAATAAGCCACTATTTTGACATTCCACTTAATGCACTTATAAACAAAAATTTATTACGAGTCATACCTTATTAAAATTTGCAAGTCAGTATAAGTTACTTCATTTAAAACTGAAAAACAGCATGAAAGATGGAGAAAGCATTGCAAATACTTTATGAAAAGTATTGCTATAATTCTATTATAAAAGTTATTGTGAAACTGAGTACTTATGGTCTGTTGTTAAGGTGCTTCTGTTATATACCCTGTAGTCAACCATTTGTAAACACATCTTTTTGATGTTTCTGCCAACATCCTGGCAACAAAGCAGTGCAATTTCAAATGAGCTAATTAACTTAATTGTTGATGAAGCATGAAACAGTTCATTCACCCTGTTAGCTGCACCATGACAACATAAGAGTCTCAGCCCCTGAAGTTACTCATCTATATAAGCCTATCTGTAGCTTTCCATTAAGATCTATTGCATGCCAAAATGAGTACGGCTCTTCTGACAAAGACCAGTCCGTAATGTACATAGGTAGAAAATCAGTGCTCTTGTTGAAAATTCAAATGAACACAGAAATACTAGTAAGCACTTTAAAAAAAAAAAAAAAAAGAAAAAGAAAAAAATGCAGAAACCCATTGTAGTTTGAAGCTACAGATGAAAAGCAAAAGCTGTGTCACTTATTTTATGCCCTGATTTTGACAATAGCTGGCAACACCAAATACTGAAAGTGAAAACTTTTGACATCACTGTTCAGTCCTGAAAGGTGCAAACCTACTTGTTTGCAGTGGGTTTTTTTCTGAGTGTCTTGTGCACATACAAGAGCAAAAGGAAAAATAAATTAGCGAGTGAGAGTTAAATGGTCACGCTTAGTCCTTTGTGCTTTTTTATTTACACTATACACAGTAATTTCCGCTATACATAAACTGTCAGAATTTAAAGCGTGCTTTTTCATACCGCTACTATCCAATATACAATCTAAAGCATCTCTTCAAATTTTCTGAGGCTCCATTTCAGTAAAGGATAATAAGAGGATTAAACAGTGCGCTATTGAAAGGCCTGCAAAAGTGTTCGACATGAAAGAAAGGGTAACAATTTGACCCTCTGCAGATAGCCTTGATTATCCAGTTGCTTCGAATACACAAAAAAACTCTGACATAATTTACAGTAAAACTTTGTTTGGTGTCTTTCTCTTTCCCTTGCCTTAAACAACCCTGTACCAATGAATAAAAATCCACCTACTTTAAAAATTGTCCAAAATCTTCACAAACGCTTTCACAGCCAGGCCATTTGCAAACTCCATGACCATAGAGAGTATGGGAGGCCCCAGTCTCCTCATGTGACGAGCTGTAGCAAAAGAATAAGGCATCAGATTCATCTCAAAAGCCATAATCGTTGGAGGCTGCTAGCGCCTGTCAGGTTACGATCAGTGACAAACAGGTCAAAACAGGTCAATTTAGCTCAGAGCAGTCAGAAAAATTTAATCGTTCTATTGAATAGTTCAACTGCCAAGGCTAGATGATGTTCCAATTAGAGAAGAAATAGAGCCAAAGATGACTGTTAATAAAGGATGAAAAAATAAGATGACTGTATAATACCATATGCTAATTCTGCCATACGACCTTGGTGTAACATTTACCTATAAATAAAAAATATACTCAGAAGTGATCAATTCTGAGAAGAAATATCCAAGACGGACAGTTAGAATTTATGAATATTGTGAATGTTGCTACAAAAGATTTGGATTTTCTGCTTAAATGTGTATAAAAATAAAGTTGCTTCCATTAATAAATATTTTTGTTCGCAAGCATTGATTCCATTAGCTACTCGGCTTCGTAAAAAACCCCAGCTGTATTCTGTGTCTTTTTCTGGAATCTCCACAATAGTTTCATCCCTCTACAGATATCAAAGAAATTCAGGCAACTGTCCCATGGAGGTGGGTGTCAGCTACATATCCTCAAGTAAAGAACCATTCTCTTAGATATAATCACAAAAGCAATACTGACTAAAGGTACTACTATAGAGTCATTCAGAGAAGTGCCAGTTTTTAAATAATACAAAATAACGATAGAAAAATGTTCTCACAGTCACATGAGGACCAGAGACGCTTAAATTATAGACTCCTATTATAAATACTGAAATAATTAAATGGAATATTTATTTGAAAATACAATTATTTACAATTTAGGTTGTGTAGATACAAATTAAATTTCATCTTATATTTAGATCATCTACATCTGACTATCCTAATATATTGACTAATAAGTGCTACAGATACTATGCACTTTTGTATGCATTTAATCCATTACTTGAAAATAAGGACAATATCTGTCAATATGTCTGAAAAATTATTTTAACTTTATCTATATGGTTCAATTCCACTGTATTACACTAACGCCACTGAAAATTTGTACGAAATGTGTCAACTGTGTTACTGTCGTGCATATAAGGAAGGAAAATTCAGTGGTTTTCTTCACAAGAGACGAACAATACGAGAACTGCTTTAATGTATTATTTTTTAAAGCACTTTTTACACAGAATCTTTGCACTGAATTACAGCCTTGACAACTAAGATGTATGTACATTTTCTGTGAAAACAGCAGTGTGATTCAACAGGAAGGGCCTGACTGCCAGATGCGTTAACTCAAATCTGAATGAAACTATGCCCCTACAAAAGTGCCCACAAATCTGCATTTACACCTCTAAACCAGCACACACTACTCTGGGATTTCTAATTTTTACCAACACGACCATAAGTCCCTGTGTTAAAAACCCCACAGGCAAGTAATTGTCGTTGCATCTGCAAAATTAGACATCATTATTGAAAACGATGCCCTATTGATAACCAATTCTGAAAAATCAGGTCTCCACGATCTGTTAAGTAACCTGTATTAAGTGTTATTTTGTGATTGGAAATAATGTGACTTATGATGTTAAACAACAGCTTTACGTCAAATGATAAGCACAGTTGAAATCTCATCAGAATTACCTGTCTCGCCTTGCATTTAGAACTGAAGACTGTCCATTCACTATGGAATGATGAGTTATTGGTGGTGATGCTTTGGAAGTGGTGGAGGAGGTAGTAGAGGAGGAATTGTTAGTAGTGAGGTCTAGCCCTCCATGTTTAATGCCATTGTCTTCCATACTGTGAACTCCAGTCACTTCTTTCCATAACTGCTGAATCTCAGCAGGACTTAAGCCAGCTATAAAATGAAAGAGAGCCCCACTAATATAACAAAATAAAGAGTTTCATATAATGAGCTCAGTGTTATTAATGGATTAATGCCAACAATAAAGCTGATGCTGTTTTTCTAGCACAATCAACGTGTAGTAAAACATAAATTCATTTTTCTTCTGTCAGAATCCAGGTAATCTAACTGTCTTCCCTTGTATTATAAACAGTCAATTAGAAATCACCAATTTTAATAACATTATACCCCTTCTTCTGAAAACACTGCTTAAGGATCAAAGAGTGAAAGCTACAAAGAACTTGCAACTACTTCTTGAAAAGAAAAAAAACCCAACCCTAAATATACTTCCAGACAAGATTTTTGTTGTCTGCTTAATTGATTTCTTGATAGGGAAACATAACTCAATGCATCCACAGTTAACTCAGTTTTTATAATTCCTCTTAATCAAACATGTAATGGGAAATAGAAAAACATATTACACTAAGGATACAAACATTGATATTATCTTTAAACACTCAACAAGAGCAGGGAGTGGAGAAAACTGGAGGGAGAAAAATCAGAAGGCAAAAATTAAATCAATGAGATCATAACAGGTTTAACATTTGAGCAGAATGCATCTGACACCCACATATCCATTAGTCCTGTTTAATATTTACAAAAATTGCTATGCATAAAAATATATCTTGAGAGGCAAAACCAAAGTACTATTTGGAACCACTACAGTGCAGAGCTAGATACTGGTGACCGCTTCAGCTCTTTGATACCATTCAGCGGCACCAAACACATGTAAAGCCAACAAAACGGGCCCGTTCACAACTCCCTCCACACAGATGAAATCACATGTAGTGCAGACCATCAAATTACTCCACTATTTCTTTTGTCCAGCCCTACTGTGGAAAACAAATCAGAGGGTTTGGCTAGGAGAAAGGAGACTCTGTCTCACCAGTCTCCTGGGGTGATGGGCAGCCATACAAAATTTGAAAAGCTTCTCAAACCTCTCTGCTATATGCGCAGTACTATCCTGGAGTCTAGCCACCAGATCTTTGCAGATAGAGCTTAAATTTGCTCCCTACTCCACTTGCAGCCTGGAAACTTGTCGTTTCCAGGATTCATCCTCGGCCACAAATAGCGATGTCTCGTAGAATGTATTCATACATCTATGTTAGGGTTGTCTGGCTCGAGTTGAGCACTTTGCACGGAGTCATGGAAACTTCCATTACAGTACGCTTCTGCCTGAAGTAAAGACTCCCAAAACACAAGCAAGAGAAGAGCTGTGAGCATTCTCTTATCTTGCCACCAAACATGCAGCTAAGGTAGGAACTTCAGACTTTGAAAGATGAAGAGTTTGTCAGAAATATATACACCCTCTGTCGCTGTCAGTCTTTAAAAGTTTGACATCTCTCTTTCGAAGAACACCAAATTAAATGTAGAAAAGAATGAGAAGCCCAGAAAGCTTCTTGTGAAAGATCTGGTTTCATGGCCAGGTTTTTCAGCCTGACATGATTTGGGCCAGAGGTATCTTAAAATCTAACTCTGTCTTCTGTATTTCGTCTCAACAAGTGAAATTAGGTAAGACAAGCTCACAGTATCTAGATCTCCTGGAATGTAAAACATTAAAAATGCTGATGTTGTCTGAATCAGCATTTTGCTCTTTTTATTTTATGAAAGATCTCAAATTTATTGTCCTTCTGAAAAGGATTAAAATGTATCTATTCATTCAAACTTTTCATTGAGGATAGTTTTGTTTGGTAAACAAGATATACTAGAAAGATGCAAATATTGTTTTTCACTGTTTGGCAAATCTGTTTATTAGATAATGTTTTACTTTGAAGACACAGGAACTCAGACTACTAAAAGGGATTCAACAGAGTATTATGAAAAAGCACAGTAAGTTCCTTACTACTTCTCAATAGCTGTCTTTCTTACCATAAAGTATACAAAGCTATTAAAAAATAGACCAGTGGTGATTTAGAGAAATAATAATTTCTCACGGTAGTGTGGAAACAAATCGGTTGGAAGGTATTCAATTTTTTTAAATTATGAAGGGAGCTCATTTTTAGACTACTATTTTCTGTCCTGCTTCTCTGCCTTAGATACCAACAACCATTGGCAAACTCAGTTAATGACAAAGTGAAAGAGTTGATTGGAATGTAAGCCTTAAAACTGGAGTTTATATCACATTTGTACAGTGAAAGCCAGGTTTTAAGGAAGCAAGCAAAGAAGCCAGGCTCTAATTTACTGCATTAGTGAGATGGGCAACGGGAGTGATGGCAATACTAGTTGTAATTGTTTAATGAAGGTAAGTAATTACTGCTATGTTCATGAGGTATGTTCCAGCAACACTGCAAATAACCCATTTTAGCGTGGTAAATAATAGTTACCCGCAAATGTAATCACAAATCAAAATGAAAAGTAATGTATTCATTTAGGTGGCATGATATACACAGTACATTATTTACTTCAAAGTCTTCCCTTCCTCCTGCTGTTGAACAAAATAAACTAATTTTGTATTGAAAAAAAAAAACCAAAACCCACCCAAGAATAAACCCATCTGTTTGAATAATCACAGGGCAAACATATCGTTGTGTTTTGCAGTGAGAAAATTTTCATCAGAGATCATCAAACTTTGGGCCCTGGTGGGGGCTGAGTAAGAGCCGCCCCAGAAGCTGGGTGAACGAATGAGGGCTGGGAGCAGCCGGCGCAATGGCCCTTCCCATGAGAAGGGGTCTCCTGCCTCCCCCCGACAACTGCTGGGCAGCCCCTGCCTCTGCGTGAAGCTACGGATGGAGCCGTGTCTCCAGGCTGCCTAGCTCACCTAGATTTATTTTTTTTTTTTTTTTAAATCAGAAAGAAATTTCTCTCTGGGCTCAGGCTGGTTAATTTTATCACTTCTTCAGAGCACTCTGAAAGGCTGCCTTTTAGGATAAAAGGATTAAGGGCAGGCACTTAAAAAGTATAAAGTTAATAAGCGGATTTGTAATTAATTGTAAATTATGGCAATTTTGTAGTTTCTGTGTCTAAAAAAGTCCAACTCCCATTTTACAAGAGACCTGTAAAATGGCTGACAGATATTTTAGTCTGGATGTAAAAGCAGGGTAAGTTTTAAAGTTTCATAGGTTGTAATAACCCTCAAAATACCCTCTCTACACAACATTAAAGGAGAAAGGATCAGGAAGAGGATCCAGAGTGGGATAAAAATTAGGGACTATAATGAAAAAGGAAAATACTGATTTGCTATGTCATTTACTAACACCAAGAATCTTGGATTTTGAGGTTAGTTTTATAACAATTTTCACCACTATCTGCTCTATTTTTATGTTTGAATAAATGCTTAATAAAACTACCACTTATCAAATCCATTCACGAATCTGTTTTGCATTTTCTTATGTGGCCTGATCAAAACTTAGTGTTTTGTTGGGGTTTTTTGTTTGTTTGTTTTTGTTTGGGGTTTTTTTGATGTGGGGTTTTTTTTATTGTTGTCATTTACAGCTCTTTGCATTTAGCAAATCAATGCAGCATTGCACGGAACCAACTCACAGCGAGCCACTGGCTTTGGCTATGGCATAGCGAGGATCTTGTCACAAAATAAATGCTAAAACATCTCTTGTATGTTATTTGCTATACCTGACCATCAAGAAAACATTGTAAACATCCCTGCTCTTTAAAGGCAGAAATTATGCTTGGAGTAAATACTGTTTATATACGCAAACCTCCCAGCTGTACATGGAAGTTACGTCTTCTCATACTAACAAATGGAGGCCCCATGCTCTCTCTGTCACTAACCATTTGTAGTTTGTAGGACTCTTCATGTCCAACAACTTATAAACATGAACTCCCCCTGTGTTTCTCTCATTGTCCTAGCATCCACGTAACTCAGCAATCTAAATGGAATCATATAAAAATATTTGTGTTATGCATATGTAAATCCTTCTGTGCAACCATATTATACATCTTCAGCACAGTAGAAGGAGAAAAACATCCTTGTACCACATCCAGTGTGTATTACCTTAAATAAATTCTGAAAGCTTAATTTAACACTGCCACAGAAAATGTCTGTCATAAAATTTGCTGAATTTTATAAGAAAAACAAAGGAAGTTTGATCCTCTTACTTTTATAGAAACTCCAATACAGTGACATCTATGTTAGATCTAGTAAGTACTACTTGGATTTGTAAATACTGGATATATTTAGATGTATTTGGATGTGTAAATTTAAGATTTACAAGAAAGTCTCAACAGACTTGAAGCCTATTAATCTTCATTACATTATTATGAACTGGACTGGACATAGAAAGAACTCTGAGCCGGTCACAACTCTGCATCTCTTTGTTTTAGCGCCTTGCTGGAAAGACTTTCCTTCTTACCCTCCCCACTCTAACTTCACCTCGCCTGGCACAGAGCAAGTGGCCTGTCTGGAGATGCAGAGAAGTTTTCCAGGGAAAGCTGTCTCATGTTTTTTCAAGTTGGCACATCCAAACTGAGGCTATGAAAAATCGAGGTCCTGTAAATTAACTTGTGTATCTAAAGGAACCCTACATACACAGTAGATATTAGAACTAGGAGAGAAAAAAGAAATAATTAAATATTGAAATGGAATTCATCATAATTAAAAAATATCCAGGCAGAAGCAAACAAGAGGTTAAGCTACTTTAAAAAAGAACAATCCAGATATATTTTAACTGTAAAATTTTGTATTATTTCTTTAGTATCATGAATTTTTGTCATGACTTCAGTTACACTTAATTCTTTGAGTAAAAGAAAGTTCTTAAAAAGAGTTGTTTACTAGTTCTCCTAAAAATGTATTAAAACAGTTACTATTTTTTCTGTTTTTCTACTAGAAGTGGATGAATGAGTGTTGCATTAAACTAATGAATATCAATGCAATTGGGTAGGAGTGCTGAGGGAAATCTACGGGGATTGCTTAATGTGAGAGAAAACCTGAGGAATTCCTCTTGCAACAGATGGCACAAGAGGAGGTTGCAGAAGGTAAAGCTGTTTGGAGGGAGGTTGTGTTTCAATTGCTTTTTTTCTTTCTGGTCCAATGTGACTCTGTACAAAAGGAAACCAGCATTACCAGTCCCACGTGTCCAAATGCGTGAATCAGCTTGCCTCTCCACTGCTATTCTCAAATAATACTTAGTGCGATAGCTTACTTAGGTCTGTTTTTGCTGTTGTAATGTTTATGACTTTAGATATGCTTGTGTCATAGCTTTTCCACACAACACAATGTATGGAATTTACACATTTATTTGGAATCTCTGCTTTCCAGGGACTGAGGTTTTTCATGACTTTTTTCTGTCTTTTTTTTTTTTTTTGGTCTACATTATTGCCTATATACTGTGTACTCTGCTTTTGCTCATCTAATTTCTGAAGCTTCAATTTCATTATAATTATCTGGTGGAGGAATCAGATACATACGTAAAGACCACGTAAAAACCAATTAGAAGTAATGTTACCTGTCATGAACACAGTCTAAAAAATGCTCATTGCAGGACCGGAGCATCAGAGATCAGAGTGTTGTGTAATTTTTACGACAGACTAAATATTTAGCTCACCTCTCTATGGTAACACAAACAGAAACGCATACCTCACAGGCTACAGACAGAGTCCTTAAGATGGGAAGTCTTTGGCCTTATCTTAAAATGTAAGCAGCATTTATCTCCAAGTTAATTTACTTTTCAAAAGTGCGTGCCCTATTTTCTTTCAACCATGAATGTATTTGTGTCAAGCAGTAGAGTTTGAGTTCATTTTCAGCATTGAGAAATCTTGATCAAAGTGGGAAAGGGAAATATTTTTTTTCTGGAAAGTCTTTGCTGTTATTTGTCAGTCATAATTCATTACAATTGGAATCATCACCTTCAAAACTTGTCATATTTAACATATTTAATACAAAAGAATAGCAAAGAAAATGAGTCCGAAGGTTTGTCCCTAAATTTATATGTAATAAATTGAAGATTCAAAGTGCTTTTCAATGCCAAACACTTTCTATTCTTAAAACAGAAAAAAAAATAAAGTGACTTCTGGGATGGCTTTTATATCACTGTCTGATATATTTTATACCTGTTCGCTTATATTAAATGAAATGATAACATTGCCACTAAATCAGATTTCAGTAACTCCTCAGAGAAAAGCAATGGTGTTTGAATTGTGTTGCTATCACAAATTGTTTTCAGCACATAAGGCTAATAAATATGCATCTTATATTTAAGAAAAAACACTCAAAAGCTGGTTTATTCTGTAAAAGTATGCTGTAAAATTGATCAGCCTCAAGAAAATTTGGTAATACGAGTAGTAAAGTTCTAATAATAGTGTATGTTTAAGTGTCATAATGGGAAACTGCTGAAGTTTGGATGCAAATGGAACGGTTAAAAAAGTTGCGAATCAGAAATGACTCCAATCATATAATATTCGAATACCTTGTGGCAGAGACTGGACAGGAAGAGCAGACTGGCCAGGTGGGATGGAAATGAGTCCCTGACGCTGAAGGTTCAGCAGATGCTGCTGCTGCTGAAGCTGTTGCATCTGGAGGAGCTGCTGCTGGAAGACAAGCTGCTGGGCTGCCAACTGCTGCTGCTGCTGCTGCTGCTACAAAGAGAAGGGGGGGGCGGGGGGGGGGAAGCAAATGCGGCAGAGTAAAGTGTGCAGTGAAGGCTAGAAAGCCAAAAATGTAAAATCAACTTCTTTCTCTTTAATCTCGGTTATTAAATAATAATGCTATTTGTAGAATACTCAGGCAGTGAAAGCGTTTGAAATTTTCTATTATATTCATTCAAGCTATTAGGTGTTAGGGAAAATGGCAAGATATACTTAATGACACACTAAAGAAAAGGGTCACGAGAAAGCATACAACAGCTGTTGTATGGGTAAAAAAAGGGTAAAAAAAAAAGGCGCCCAGTTCATGGCAGATGATAACAAATTTATCTATGCTAAAAGTGCAACTCTTTACAGCAGGCTGTGATTCGAAGGCACTCTTGTTTTTCCAATTGACTAAGTTCGGTCCGCAGTGGCCCATGAATGTGGTCTCCAGTGATCTATTAGTAAACTGGGATGTAGCCTTCATTTCACTGGCCTGTTAGCTCTCTCTCTTTTCTTGTTGGAATATATTAAAAGGAGCATTGCATTCAAGGCAACGAAGTGCCCTATTATGGAGCAAAAGTATAAGTTCCAATTTTGTGAGGCATTTCAGACAACCTGGAGTCTGCAAAGACTCAGGAGGGTATGAGAAGGCAGTCACACTTCAGAGAAAGACAAGCTGCTGTGGAAGACCTTTCCTTTCTAGTTTGGGGAAAAGAGAAACTTCTGATGCGCTCACTGGAAAACAGACTGCATAATGGAGCAAGTCATGTGGATTGCCCAGAGCCTCCGGAGAAATACGGGAGCAATTTCTATTCCGTAGTTGATGGCTGTCTGAAATTCTATTCACAAATCCAAACAGAAACAAAGCCTCAGGAGGTCACAACTGCTTCCTCGACGTTTGCATAATGGGCAGCTTGAAGACAACGTCTAGGATACCTGCTGATCAATTTAACTACTTCAACATGTTTTGTTTGTATTATGTTTATATTTGATGCAGTTTGCTGACAAGTGCAAGCTAGGCCTGAGAAACCCGCTTGTCAGGTTGATTTATGAGCACATCAAACTGTAACTTTCTACTCGCCACTCCAAACCTACACTAGCAGTTCATTAATCAGGGGCCTGTGACTTTGAAATCTGTGCTCAATCGCCCTTTTTCAGCCATGGACTAAATTTGCATGCTCTCTGAGCTGCGCCACCGAGAAAAGTAAGGCTCCTTCCCCAACACAGATTGCCGGTGAATACAAGATAATCAGTACGGTGTCCACCACACGGCTTGTTCTTTGCACACTCGGATTCATTAGCGAACATTAGACGACAGCAGCCCTAGACTGCTCAAATCCTGTGTCTCAGAAAGGGAAGCAGGAGAATTATACCGGCACTGCTGTTAAGCCCGGTAAAAACATAAGAACAAATCTTTGATAGCTGCATCCTTGCTACAGGAAAAAAATCTAAACTGGTCTTGTCTTTTCCAAGCTTCTGACAGCTCAGACTAGTATGCACCAGCAAGGGTCTTAGCTCCTACCTCTTTTGCTTGCTTTCCTGGATGCTGTTGCTGCTGCTGTTGCTGCTGCTGCTGCTGCTGCTGTTGCTGCTGCTGTTGCTGCTGTTGCTGCTGCTGTTGCTGCTGTTGTTGTTGCTGTTGCTGCTGCTGTTGCTGCTGCTGCAAAAGCTGAAGATGTAACTGCTCTTGCTGTTTCTTGTAAAACTCTTGTAGTTGTTGCTGAATAAACCATTTTGACTTTAATAAATAAAGGCAAAAGTTTCAAGTATTATAAATCTCCTAAACTCTTCTAGATTGGCATATGGTAGCGTAGCCATTAAGAATCACCTCATAACAAAAAATGTGATTTGAAGAGGCAGATCTACATACATTTTTTTCCAAGGCGGTTCTGAAATTTTCCAATGCAGATTCCAAAATATCCTAAACAGAAGGGTATAGAAAATCTGTATTCTAAAGGGAATGCAAGAGCCAAATTAACTCCTCAAATAACTATACCTAAGTTCCTCACATGTCCTATATAACAAATCAGAAGCTGTACTCATCCACTTGCAAGAAACCTACAAGACACTAAGGCCAAACTAAACTGCCTGTTTCTTAGGGGAAAAAAAGTAATTAATCTGTCAATCTGTTTAGCGGGATGCTGGATTCACAACTGAAGGTGAATTGCCTGTAATGATCACGGTACTGGGTATTAAAGTGTTTAAACATACAGTGATTGAGCTATGACTATGACAAACAGACACATCATTTTCTGTATGACAATTAAGCACCCAACCAAAAATCCACTCTGCGTTTCACTGAGGTACAGATCGCTGACACTGTCTTTACTGTATGAATAACAAGTTCATGGATTCTTCGCTTAGCTGACAGATTTTGTGCTAAGGAAACAGCAACCTCCTCCTTCTCTTTAGCCTTATCTGGGGCAAAGTTTTTGGATGTAAAAACAAACAAAACAAAAAAAAAAACTTTTTCCCATGATGAAACAAGCTGTTAAGTTCAAATTTCATAACCGCATACCATTTACGTGACTAAAGGGAGCACTACAGTGTTATGAATTTTAAAACAACAATTATCTACAACTCTATTTGCACTTTCTTTGGCAAGTCTACAATTAAAATGTGCCTAAGCACTTGAAAATTTAAATATCAATTTGTTCGGTATTTGTAATGCATCTGCCACTGCTGCTGCTGCTGTTTTTAATATAATATTTAATGTTTCAAAATCACAGTTTCACTCTTCTGCAATTAAAACAAGAAATGTAAAGACTGAGAAGTTTCCCATTTATTTCCATTCTTTACAGTGTAATGAGTGATGAAAGATTACGAAATACGACCCATAAAATCTGGCTGACACTTGTGCGAATGCCCTGTGCTAACGGTCCAAAGCAGGTAACCCACATTACCTGCTGCAACATAACTGCTTGCTGCTGCTGGAGAAGTGCTTGAAGCTGCTGCGGAGACAACACTTGCTGCTGGAGAATCTGCTGCATTTGCTGAGGGGTGATCACCTGGGGAGTCATCATGGCCACTGACACAGGCACCTGCACAGGGAAAGAAAGATATCATCGTCAAACACATTTTAGTTCGCCTGCACCACAGCTGTACGTCTTTTTTATTTTGTAACAAAGATGGACCATAATTTTTTACATAATATTTATCACTGCAAAGTTCCAGTTTCAGTCAGAATCTGTTATTTTAAGACCACAGTACTGTGGCACTCTATTTCCAGAGGCATCAGATTCGATCAGACTCAAGCTTTATGTTTCGCATCTCTTATGTATTCCTGCAAGAAATTTAAGCATTGGCTAGTACAAATGTGTATTTAAAAATAAATGATCACATGGCAGGGCTCTCAACACTTCATAATCAATCATCTTATCAAGTGTCATAATGTTACGAATGGAAAAATCTATTGAGACTGTTTCAAAAGATATGATTAAAACAGACAGCAAAATAAGTATCTTAAAGCAGTAAATGTTTTACACAATAAAGACACTTAGCCTAGAAAAATATTTGCGTAATACATCACTTCAGCATAAGAAAACCTTTCTTGCTTGGCTAGTCTTTTAAGGAAGTCTGATTTATATAGGGGGGAAAAAAAGCTATGGACATAACAGTACGGCACGAGGACTGTAGCATCAGTCAGACGGTCTCTGTAGAGAGAAACATGTTCTCAGTCACTTCTAAATGAAAACTAAAAGTTGGGAAACCTTGTCGTAAGATTATTAGTTTGTCCACTAACATTTAAGAATGTATTTTTGTGTAGGTGCTTTTTTGGACACAGCTTTATTGTCTGCTCATTATATACTGAGGTGAAGCGTGCACGTAATAGATAAATGCCCACCTACGCACACGCTTCCAGGAATATATGTGCGAGTGGGAAAGACGCAGCAAGGATGTGTGGCTGTGTACCTAAGAGAGAAAAGCCCCGTGGCAGAGCCCAAGGTACGCGCCCAGCCGCTGGAGCAGACACGCTGTGTGAAACCCCTGCTCGAGCTAACCACGGCACAGTCAAACAGCTGTCAGCAGGACAAGTTTTCCACCCATGAAAAAGCACCCACTCGCTTGACTAGCAAAATTCAGATGTTTTTTCTGTATATAATAGCAAGCCGGCATATAAATACTGCTTTGTGAGATGTTTGTTGGACATTCCAGTCTTCCGTAAATCAGCAAAAATAATATTATTATAAATAAAATAAATCATGAACAAATCTTAAGAGGAAAAACTTTTCTAATATTTCTATTACTTCAATCTCTCCCAAAAGACTTTGTATAAATGTGACACTTAAGAGGAAAAGAGAAATAAAAGTCTGATGAACTTTACTTTTAGAAGACATTACTTCATCTAATATTACACAGAATACCACTTTTCACACAATTCATCACAGCATAAATTTAGGTCTTAAAACACCGACTAATTAAGAGTTTGAAAGTAAAAGTACCTACTATTACTGAAAAGTTTGATAGTCTTTTGCAATCAACAAATGAATTTTAAGACTAAAAATTGTGAAGGTCTCACTCTAAAATACAAGTGGAAAAGACAAACCAGACTTCCACTCAGAAATCAGATGCTTGTGGGGGGGAATTTAATCTCAGCTATCACCGGACTCCTATAGTCAACAGAATATGGAAATCCTGAGGGAAGTTTATCTGACCTAGCTTAGGCATCTATTTTAGCATGGGATGAATTCCTCTCTGAATGTGCCTCTCTCCTTTGAGTTTACACTCACTTTGAGTAGACAACTAACTTTCAGATGGTTAATGTTGGTTGTCGCACTTTGTCACACCAAGAAGTTTTGTACTATTGGAAACACCACATCTCTACGCAATAATGTTTTATTCCAAGTCTACCTGGTCCGAAGGGCAGGACAAAAAAGTTTTTATAACTTTGGGAAAGCATAAAATTCACTGACTGGAGTCATTGTTCAATTCCCCCTGAAGTCAGTAGGAATTTCTTCTGCTTACGTGAGATCTGAACTTGCCTTCTTGTAACAATTTTGCCTCGGTGATGCTATTCAACTACCACATGTCACACAGAAATGAGAAGGCAGAAAGGAAGACGGACACCTTCCCAATTAAGCCATTACCTTTAACCTTTAAACCCTGCAAAAATTTTCCTAAGTCTTATATGCTTACTACTGTAACATATAGCAAATGGTGGTGTTGTACACTTGCTACTCCACTTCTCCTCTTACCTTTAAATCCTCTCTGTCTCCCCTACCTTGTGTATTTTCAAACACACAAGTAAAAAAATTCTGATCTAAACACAGTGAAAATCAACTTAACTCTGCAAGTGGCACTGATTTATTCACGCTCTGTGCTAAAGACTCTAGCCAGTAAGATGCGCAGCAAGAGTCCTCTATTCCTCAGACTGAAATACAGATTCCTCTTCACCAGGCACGTTTCTGCCAGCTTTTGTAGTATCTGCTCTGAATCTCTCTGACTGTGTACTTGCTTTTATATGTGGAGACACACCTGCTTTGCAATACACTCTAAGAGCTTTTCTCTCCCAATTTGTTTTTCCCATATTTTTCAACAGTCACTCTCAATTGCATAAGCTGAAGTAGAGAACCTAATTCACCTGTTTTTCAGGATGATGGACAAAAGCATGAAAAAAACCTGGCAGTCAAGATCATTAGTAAAAAATACGTACTTATGTAGATAATATTGCCTTTAACAGAATTTTATGTGAGGATCCATATGTGTGCACCATACCTGATATATATCTTCTTTGCCATAGATAAAGGACAAGGCATTTTGAAAATTGCTTGAATTTTAAATTAGCAAAACGTATTAAGCAAAGAGATTTCTCTAATTGTAATTAGGTAATATAAATTGGTACATTTCACAGCCTTCAGTGATACACCAGACTGCACTTTATTTCTTACTGGCATAGTGTTACTGTGCTATCTGGGTTGGAAGACTATCAGAAACTTGCTATTTTGTGGCCAATTATGTGCATTAGGTATATTTCTTTGGTTTAGTGTCTGCGTTTTTCAAGATTTGTGATCTGATTTTACAAAAAATGTAGCAAAGAGGCAAACTCTGACTCTTTCATAGAAATATCTCAATATAACTGAAGTCAGTTCAGGTAGAGGACAGTAGAGGGACCCAGTGAAAAGATATGATCAAGTGAACAATATGTGGTTCGTTTGAGCGGGCCACAAACTCCCAACAAATTCTTGGTCAGACCTCTCATGAAAAACATGAAAGGACAAAGTGAAACGTGATTTATGACTGCAACCCATTTGTTATAAGGCGTCCTCAAAGAAATTGAACTCCCAGCTCTGCCACGAAGATGACTGGGTACAGAAACCCTACAAAACACAACGGGTCGGACAGCCTCTGAAGAACACGTGAATTTGTCCGCTCCATGATGGACCCTGCTGGAGGCTTCATGTTTTGAAGAGTTTCTCCTGTTTCTGCTGCAGGCTGTCTCCCGTTTCTTTGGCTTACATTACAAGTCTCACTAAATAAAACTATAGATACATAAACAAACACATTTTTAACACATCTAAATAGCATTTCAGGCATAAACAACTGCAAATGGCTTTATTGCTAAATGTGAATGCACTAATAAAAGAAGAGCTGCGACACAGAACCCAAGTGTTGATAGTGGAAATCAGAAACATGAACATGACTGCAGAAATGAAGACAGAACTTCTTTGAAGACTAACAAGTCTGGTTTTTCCCCAGATCAATTTAAAAGAGGAATGGTGGAGGCTGAGCTTGTGTATTTAACACCACTCTTCTGTCATACATGAAAAATTCAGCTTTACCAAGAAGCTTGCCAGGTAAACACTCATCTATTGTTCCTATGAACTAACCGGT